>NC_047580.1:35711700-35926700 GCF_011004845.1 Esox lucius
GTAACGTGGGACCACAGCAAGCTCAGTCTCTCCTCTTAGAATGCTGTCAACTGCTCAGTGGCCCCGCCCCCTGCTGGCCCCGCCCCCTGCCGGGGCCTTGTGTGTTCTGTGTCCGTTCCCCAGGTCATGTGTTTGACACTGCTGGTTGTGTTGCCAAGTTGGGGTGGGGGTCAGTTTGGCACATTGTGACCAGGTTCCCCTTAAGGGGGGGGGTTGACAAAACAACACTCTCCACACACACACACACACACACACACACACACAAAGCTCTCCGTCCGTCCCAATTTTTCTTGAGCAGAAGGTTACAATTCTCTCTTGTCCTCTTTCTTTCTACCTTTCTTCAAGTCCTCTCTCTCTCTCTCTCTCTCTCTCTCTCTCTCTCTCTCTCTCTCTCTCTCTCTCTCTCCCTCTCTCCCCCTCTCTCTCTGCCCTTCTCATGTGGGGGGGTTGTGTTTTCTTATAAGCCATCACCGTAACAGTATTATTCCCTCCATCCCCGTCCCCGTCTCTCTCTCTGGTTCTTTCCATCTTCTTTCTGTCGCTCTGCCTTTTTCTCTCTCTTCCAGAATGTTCTGTCTGTGCTGGGGCAGAGGGTGTCTATGCATTACAGTGACCCAAAACCTCGTGCCAATGAAGACTGGCTCTGCAATAAGGTATGGCTACTGTGATGGGAATTTGAATTCTGAAAGTTACTTAATTAAATACAAAAGGAAAAGACTTTCTAATGAATTGTTTCTTCTCAGTTTAAGTCTGCTATTCATTTTGTTTGGCTCAAATTGAACCCAACAGTTTGGGTTGTGTGGTACTGACCAGCCGTGTGTGTGTTTCCACAGTGTGGGGTGTGTGGTACTGACCAGCCGTGTGTGTGTTTCCACAGTGTGGGGTGTGTGGTACTGACCAGCCGTGTGTGTGTTTCCACAGTGTGGGGTGTGTGGTACTGACCAGCCGTGTGTGTGTTTCCACAGTGTTGGGTGTGTGGTACTGACCAGCCGTGTGTGTGTTTCAACAGTGTGGGGTGTGTGGTACTGACTGTGTGTGGTGTGTTTCAACAGTGTGGGGTGTGTGGTACTGACTGTGTGTGGTGTGTTTCAACAGTGTGGGGTGTGTGGTACTGACCGTGTGTGGTGGGTGTTTCAACAGTGTGGGGTTCAGAACTTCAAGAGGAGGGAGAAGTGCTTCAAGTGTAGCGTTCCTAAATCAGGTGAGCTTTAACCCTGTAATGAAACATAATGATCTACACTATATGTCCAAATCAGGTAAAGGTGATATAGAGACCTTTACCCCTGTGATGAATGATTGACAGTCTCTTCTGTGGTTCACTGGGATCTCCAGAGGCTGAGCTGAAACTGCCCCAGCTGAGAGAGCTGCCCCTGGGGCATCAGAAGGACGGTGCTCAGGGCCTGTTGCCCCTCCCTGCAGTCTACCAGCCTGTTGTTGCCTCCTCCACATCCCTGGGCGACCCTGGGGTCGGGGTCATTAACACACAACAGGCGGAGGTTGCCAACGACAGTAAGTCTGACCCTAACCTAACCATGAACCTAACCTAATCATAACCTTCAACTAACCATGACCTTCAACTAACCATGACCCTCAACTAACCATGACCCTCAACTAACCATGACCTTCAACTAACCATGAGCCTCACCGAACCATGACCTTCACCTAACCAAGACCCTCAACTAACCAAGACCCTCAACTAACCAAGACCTTCAACTAACAATAATCTTCAGCTAACCATGACCTTCACTTAACCGTGACCCTTACCTAAGCATGACCCTAACCTAAACATGACTCTCCACTAACCGAGGAGACTTGGCTTTACAATGGGGGAGGAGACTTGGCTTTACAATGGGGGAGGAGTCTTGGCTTTACAATGGGGGAGGAGACTTGGCTTTAGGGATTTACGAACTTAAACGAGATAAGTGCATTAAACCAAGATTATAATAGAGACCGTATAAACTGACATAATTTCCCTTCTCTCCAATTCTCTCCATCTATTCTCTCTCATTCTCCATCATTATCTCCATTTCTCTCCATCTATTTTCTCTCCATCTATTCTCTCCATTTCTCTCCGTCTATTCTCTCTCTTTCTCCATCATTCTCTCCATTTCTCTCCATCTATTCTCTCTTTCTCCATCATTTCTCTCCATTTGTCTCCATCTATTCTCTCCATCCATTCTCTCCCTTTCCCAGCTCTGATTCTGAGGAACCTGGGCCCACATACCTCAGTGGACTCCATCTTGTCTGCTCTGGCTCCGTTCGCCAGCCTGTCTCCTTCCAACGTTCGGCTGATCAAAGACAAACAGACTCAGCTGAACCGGGGCTTTGCGTTCCTTCAGCTGTCTACCATTGTGGTGAGAGACACTCACACAACAGTACAGGACTCGTTGGTTTGCCTCAGTACTCCAACACATTGGACTTGAAATTAATTTGATTTGGTATTTGTATCCATTAACCATGGACCGTGTAGGAATACAGACTTTTATACAACTTCTCTCCATTTCAGGAAACCAAAAGTAATTTGGAAAAATTACCAATCTTAATAATAAAGTTGTCTCTATTAGTACTTGGTTTCAAAACCTTTGCCTTCGATGAAGTTAATAAACATCACCAGACAGTGGGTTTCTTCCCTGGTGATGCTCTACCAGGTTGTACTGCAGCCATCTTCACTTCCTGTTCATTTCACTTCCTGTTACATGTCCGGTTAAATGTTTGCTTTCTGTGTGCGTGTGCGTGTTGCAGGAAGCGTCCCAGCTCCTCCAGATTCTGCAGGCATTACAACCGTCTCTCTCGATAGATGGGAAGGCCATCGCAGTGGAGTTTGCCAAGGGATCCAAGAGGTACAGACACCAGAAACACACAGAAATTCAACACTACTGTTGTTTGCTCCTTTTTAAGGCCGGGTGTCTCTGTAAAGCACTTTGTGACAACTGCTGTTGTAAAAAGGGCTTTATAAATACATCTGGTTGATTGACCAACAACCAGACACACAAGTCTGCCACTGAACTGCTGTGCGCCTGCAGGGCTTCTAAAGGAGGAGACAGATCTGGGAGCAGATATCCCTGCACACGCGCTGATCCTCATGTGTGGTCCAGATATAATCACTGTGCTTAAATGTGTATGTATAGTAGTGAGACCACTGTCAAACAGAATGCCCCACCCGCTCCCAGGGACGTGTTTCTGACGGACGGGGGCAGAGTGAGTGCCGCCACGGTCGCCAGTACCGCCATCGCCGCAGCTCAGTGGGCCGTTACCCAGGTGACCGTTATAATAACATTCAGTCTCATACACACCTTTGTTTTTCATGTAGACCATCATGGCTTTACAAGCTTGTGTGGAAGCGTTGGCTAGAGGGTTTTTGTCTTGTTAAATCCTTAGCAGAACAGTATAGTCTTTTAGGCCGCTGGGGGACAGTAGGGTTCTTTAGGCCGCTGGGGGACAGTACGGTTCTTTAGGCCTCTGGGGGACAGTAGGGTTCTTTAGGCCTCTGGGGGACAGTAGGGTTCTTTAGGCCTCTGGGGGACAGTAGGGTTCTTTAGGCCTCTGGGGGACAGTAGGGTTCTTTAGGCCGCTGGGGGACAGTAGGGTTCTTTAGGCCGCTGGGGGACAGTAGGGTTCTTTAGGCCGCTGGGGGACAGTAGGGTTCTTTAGGCCTCTGGGGGACAGTACGGTTCTTTAGGCCGCTGGGGGACAATAGGGTTCTTTAGGCCGCTGGGGGACAATAGGGTTCTTTAGGCCGCTGGGGGACAGTACGGTTCTTTAGGCCGCTGGGGGACAGTAGAGTTCTTTAGGACGCTGGGGGACAGTACGGTTCTTTAGGACGCTGGGGGACAGTAGGGTTCTTTAGGACGCTGGGGGACAGTAGGGTTCTTTAGGACGCTGGGGGACAGTAGGGTTCTTTAGGCCGCTGGGGGACAGTACGGTTCTTTAGGACGCTGGGGGACAGTACAGTTCTTTAGGCTGCTGGGGGACAGTAGGGTTCTTTAGGCCGCTGGGGGACAGTACGGTTCTTTAGGACGCTGGGGGACAGTACTGTTCTTTAGGCTGCTGGGGGACAGTATGGTGCTTTAGGATGCTGGGGGACAGTACGGTTCTTTAGGACGCTGGGGGACAGTACAGTGCTTTAGGATGCTGGGGGACAGTACGGTGCTTTAGGATGCTGGGGGACAGTACGGTGCTTTAGGATGCTGGGGGACAGTACGGTGCTTTAGGATGCTGGGGGACAGTATGGTGCTTTAGGATGCTGGGGGACAGTATGGTGCTTTAGGATGCTGGGGGACAGTATGGTCCTTTGGGACGCTGGGGCAGTACGGTCCTTTAGGACCCTGGGAGGCAGTATGGTCCTTTAGGATCCTGGGGTACAGGTACGGTCCTTTTGGACCCTGGAGCAGTACGGTCCTTTAGTGTGCATGTTGTTTCAGTGGCTTCTCTTCTGTTTCACTGTTAACACGTCCAGACAGCCCAATCCTCTGCTTCACAGCAGCAGGGTGTGGATGTGGAGCTGTACCAGCAGGGGGCAGCAGTCACACTGGGAATCTATGGAGGTCAGGACAACCAGGACTTCACTGTGGGAACCGAGGGCCCGGCCTTCAAAGCCCAGACAGGGGGAACGGGTACTGTCCTACCCAGCCCCGGTGCTGGCCTGATGGGGGCATACACAGGAACAGCAGTTGGTGAGTTGTTGGATAGAGGGTGTTAGAAAAAGTTAGAGGAGGAAGGAAAGATAGATCTGAAACAGATGACGTTAACCCTAATCCTCTCTCTGTGTCTGTGCGCGTGTGTGTCTGTGCGCGTGTGTGTGTGTGTGTGTGTGAGTGCAGCAGTCTCATCTCAGACCGCCTTTTCTGCCATGGACGGTGTGCAGATCTGTCACGGTCAGTCACAGACTCCACTTATCACCACGGCAACAAAGCAGGCCAATCAGGTAATATCTTTTAAACCTATTGATTGTCCAGAGTGACACTGTGATACAGGGGTCTTTAATGATACACCTGGCAGTTGCAGGGTCCAGCGCTAACTTTTTTTCTCTGAAATCTACTGGCCCGAACTGAATTGAAATAAACAAAACAATACTATTGTATTTTACAGATATATAGTATGTAAATATCATATCATCACAGATTTGCATGTGACATGAGAGCTGATACAAGCCTTTGCTGTTTACATAGATATGATGCAACGCACATCATTACTTTTTAATAAATGGTTATCAAAATATTAGCAACTATAAATATCATTATCATCTTTTCATGAAGATGCTTGGTCAGATTTGCATGTGACAAAAGCATGAAAATAAAAGATAATTTAGTTAATATATTTATGGTAATAAAAATATGGTGCAATACAGTACTTGCACTAGTTGCTTGAATGGTTTCTCCCTCTTCACAACATGACAGGCGTTCATAATGAGTTTTTCAGTTTGGCTTCGCGTCACCTCATCCTGAGCAGGCAGACGTTCATTGGTGCAGCCGCAGGGTTGTCAGCAGCCCGTTTGGCCGTAACACACGCCACATGCTGTGGGGACTACAGAGGTTTTCCGTAGTTGTTCGTTCCCTTGAAAAACAACCCTGCCTGGTCGGTTTTGGTCGGGTGCGCACAATATGAACGGCAGGACGTGTTCCTTGCCATTATCGTTTTTCGTGTCATGGAACCTGTTCTTTCCATGAAAAAAATCTGCGCATTCGCTTTGCCTCGTTCAATACCATGTTTGGGTCCTGCTCTAGAATGTACTATGAACTATGACTGGTCAAAACAGACGAGCCATCTACTATTATTGGTCAAAAGACAACACCGGTCCTGTACCACACTGCTAGGGGAGGAGAAGCTGTACAGACGCATTTTAATGTGGGAACAAATCGAAGCAGGAAGAGTGACAAAGATGACAAGCAAACGTTTTAACACTATACAATTAATCTAAATGGGGAAATTGAGCACTGACCCGACATTAGGTCTCACTGGCCCGACATTAGGTCTCACTGGCCCGACATTAGGTCTCACTGGCCCAGAGGACAGAGGAGAAACTCAGCTTCATTTATGTCTCTTCCCCCCTCTCTTTTCTCTTCTCCCCCCCCCCCCATGTCCTCTCTCTCTTCCTCTCTCTTCTCCTCTCATGCTCTCCTACCCCCTTCTCTTCCCCCTCTCCCCTCCTCCTGAACCAGGTTGAGATAGTGGGTAAGCCCCAGCCAGCCACCCCCTCCCATCCAGCTACCCCAGGCACTCCCCACGAGTACCAACAATACCGTAAGCCTGCCTGTCTGCCTGCCTGTCTGTATGTCTGTCTGTCTGCCTGTCTGTCTGTGAGTCTGTCTGTCTTTCTGTCTGTCCCTACCAGATACTCTTACCGTTTTCAGGTCATCTTTGTTTCACTTGTGGGTTTTGCTGTCTGTGTGTGTTTTGGTGCCTGTGTGTGTTTTGGTGTGTGTGTGTGTTGTGTTTTGGTGCCTGTGTGTTCATTGTGTGTGTTTCTTTGTGTTCGGGGTGTGTGTAGCTGTTCCGGACGTGTCCACTTACCAGTATGAGGAGAGTTCTGGGTTCTACTACGACCCTTTAACTGGACTCTACTACGACCCAAACTCACAGGTAACACACGTTCTTCCTCACAAAATAAACAGAGAACACCATGACATTAGTACGTTTCTGGGTGTGTACTGCTTATTTCATCCCAAAGCAGCTCCATCAGGTCTGGACCTTGATCGGGGGGGTCAGTAAGCAGGTCTGGACATTGATCAGGAGGGGTCAGTAAGCAGGTCTGGACCTTGATCAGGGGGGGTTAGTAAGCAGGTCTGGACATTGATCAGGAGGGGTCAGTAAGCAGGTCTGGACCTTGATCGGGGGGGTCAGTAAGCTGGTCTGGACATTGATCAGGAGGGGTTAGTAAGCTGGTTTGTAAAATTCGTAAATGCATTACTTGTCTCCCCTCCAGTATTACTACAACCCAGTGACTCTCCAGTATATGTATTGGGAGGGGGAGAAGCAGACATACGTCCCAGCTCCCGCCCAATCAACTGCTGAATCTGCCGTTGCCCCCGGTGACAACGCCACCCCCTCTGACACACCTCCTGCTGCCCCCGGAGGAAAGGAGAAGAAGGACAAGCCCAAAAACAAGACTGCACAACAGGTAACACACACGCACACTTCTTTCGAACACACACACACTTCATTCAAACACACACACACGCACACTTCATTCAGACACACACACACACACACACACGCATTCATACCCTTGCAAGCATGAACACAAAACCACTGAACGAAGCTACCCAAATTCTCCTCCTGTAACAGCAAATCAAAGAGCTGCACTGTTACATTAATGGCCACCTCCCTGCATCTAGATTCATAGATATCGATATTATCTAGATAGTACTGCCCACCTCCCTGCATCTAGATTCATAGATATCGATATTATCTAGATAGTACTGCCCACCTCCCTGCATCTAGATTCATAGATATCGATATTATCTAGATAGTACTGCCCACCTCCCTGCATCTAGATTCATAGATATCGATATTATCTAGATAGAACTGCCCACCTCCCTGCATCTAGATTCATAGATATCGATATTATCTAGATAGAACTGCCCATCTCCCTGCATCTAGATTCATGGATAGAACTGCCCACCTCCCTGCATACTAACTAGTCAGTAGTTAGTATACTGTACCCATATGGTCACCCATATTCTGTCGCCATATGTTGTCTTATGTTACATTCTGGTTATTTAAATGTATTTAGTGATTAAAGGTGATTCTGATGCATTTTTACATATGTGTTTGTGTGTGTGTGTGTGTGTTGTCAGATAGCGAAAGACATGGAGCGCTGGGCTAAGAGTCTGAACCGACAGAAGGAGAATGTTCGCTCTCTCTCGTCCTCTTCCCCTTCCTCCTCCACGACCCCTGTGGCTTCGCTGGCTCCTCCCCCGGGTTATGCCAGGACACCTGGACACGGACGCTTTGATGACCGCAGAGAGTCTGCCAGCGCAGACGCTGGATATGCCGTCCTGGAGAAAAAGGTATTACACGCACCTAACAACTTTTGTTAAACCTAACCTTTACCTAACCCTTACCTAAACCTCAACAATCTAACCTTTCATGCCTAACCTTAACCTAACCCTAACTCTTAAACCCAACCCTTAATGCCTGAACTTAACCCTTAGAATTCAGATGAAGCTTCTAGTTGAACTGAGGACGGAACAATATCTTCCTTGTTTTACTGTCGTAGTGAGAACCTTTGGTCCTTGCCAATTAACCTTCAGAAAAGGAACTCCCACATGGCTCTAAGTGTTTTCTCCTGTGTGTCCTGTAGGGGGCGTTGTCTGAAAGACCTCAGATCCTCCTGGACCAGCTTAGACACACAGATCACAGAGAGGTAAGTCCCCTCCTCCCTCACACCATGGTACTCCTTACGTCTCTCCTCCTCCCTCACACTGTGGTACTCCCTATACCTACTTCCCCTCTTTTCTTCCGTTATTTCTGCACAACCCCTGATTTTCTTTCTCCCCTCTTTTTGTCTGTAGCGCTCTCCTCCTCAGGTGCAGGGTTTGGTTCCGGCCTACAGTGGCGAGACTGACAGCGAGGGGGAAGAGGGAGGAGACCGGGATGAGAGGGATGAGAGGTTGACTGACTGGGCTAAGCTGGCCTGTCTGCTCTGTAGAAGACAGTTCCCCAGCAAAGAGGCTTTAATACGACATCAGCAGCTCTCTGAGCTACACAAGGTGCTGATAGCATGCCTACATAACTATAAAGTGACATACCATGCCTACGTAGTGGATTAACACAACTATAAAGTCATGTAGCATGACAAAGCAATGACAAATCATGCCTAAGTAGTAAATTAGCAGGTGTACAAGTTTTGCAGACACTGATTAAGCCTACTCTATGACTAAACTCCACTCAGCTTGTTTTTCTATTGACCTTGATTTATTGTCCTAGACTACACTTATTCTGTGTCTGTGAAACCGGCTCTCAGTGTTCATGTTTTGATGTTATTTTTACTGTAACTTTGTAATAATACTATATTTTGCTGTTTATTTATAGGGGTTTTATGACCTCAATATAGGGGGCTCAACGAGTCTCCAATCATTTTAGTGTAACTTGAGAGTTCCAATACCACAACCCTTTAGTTATCAGTTTAATCCCTGACCTCAGTTTAATCCATGACCTCAGTTTAATCCCTGACCTCAGTTTAATCCCTGACCTCCAGCCCAGAGAAGCAGGTTATTAGATCAGCATTTGATAAACTGACACGTTTCTGGGTGGATTAAGAAACCAAACTTGGTACATTCATAATTTTTGTCCAGTAAAACTGCAAATACATTTAAAATCGATTAGGTTTAATTTATCGCAAGCTCTTTTGGTCAGTCTGGTTTCTGGCTCATCAGTTGGAACAACATGACCTTTAATCTTAACACCCCCCTCAGCAAAACTTGGAGCAGAGGAGGTGTCAACAGGAGGCGGGGGAGAAGAGGGACCAAGGAGGGCTGTCCAATGAGCCACCAGATCCAAAGAAGAAAAGGTTCAGCCCTCTGTAAGCTTTGCTGTCTCAAACAGACACACACACAAACACACACATGTGAATGCATTAGCACCAGTCAAACAGCACCAGTCATAACAGATGTAATAGCACCAGACATAACAGGTGTAATAGCACCAGTCATAACAGGTCTAGAAGCATCAGTCATAAAAGGTGTAATAGAACCAGACATAACAGGTATAAGCGGACCAGACATAACAGGTGTAGGAGCCACAGTCATAACAGGTGTAGGAGCCGCAGTCATAACAGGTGTGGGAGCCGCAGTCATAACAGGTGTGGGAGCCGCAGTCATAACAGGTGTGGGAGCCGCAGTCATAACAGGTGTGGGAGCCGCAGTCATAACAGGTGTGGGAGCCGCAGTCATAACAGGTGTGGGAGCCGCAGTCATAACAGGTGTGGGAGCCGCAGTCATAACAGGTGTGGGAGCCGCAGTCATAACAGGTGTGGGAGCCGCAGTCATAACAGGTGTGGGAGCCGCAGTCATAACAGGTGTGGGAGCACCAGTCATAACAGGTGTGGGAGCACCAGTCATAACAGGTGTGGGAGCACCAGTCATAACAGGTGTGGGAGCACCAGTCATAACAGGTGTGGGAGCACCAGTCATAACAGGTGTGGGAGCACCAGTCATAACAGGTGTGGGAGCACCAGTCATAACAGGTGTGGGAGCACCAGTCATAACAGGTGTGGGAGCACCAGTCATAACAGGTGTGGGAGCACCAGTCATAACAGGTGTGGGAGCACCAGTCATAACAGGTGTGGGAGCACCAGTCATAACAGGTGTGGGAGCACCAGTCATAACAGGTGTGGGAGCACCAGTCATAACAGGTGTGGGAGCACCAGTCATAACAGGTGTGGGAGCACCAGTCATAACAGGTGTGGGAGCACCAGTCATAACAGGTGTGGGAGCACCAGTCATAACAGGTGTGGGAGCACCAGTCATAACTGGTGTAATAGACCCACACATAACTGGTGTAATAGACCCACACATAACTGGTGTAATAGACCCACACATAACTGGTGTAATAGACCCACACATAACTGGTGTAATAGACCCACACATAACTGGTGTAATAGACCCACACATAACTGGTGTAATAGACCCACACATAACAGGTTTAAGCGGACAAGACAACAGGTGTGGGAGCACCAGTGATAACAGGTATAATATCACCAGATATAACAGTTGTAGAAGCACCAGTCATAACAGGTGTAATAGCACCAGATATAACCGGTGTAATAGCACCAGACACAACAGGAGTCTAGAGGAGAATCCCAGGGCAATTCTCTCTGTTTATAGCTGTTATTAGAATTCAATTCAAAAGCTTGAGTTCTGAGGTTTTAACAAACGGATCAAGATTATGTGGCCCAACTTTCAGATAGTTTTACCTTAGTGTTGCTAAAAACACAGAAATGTTTTTTTCTCTCACCCTTGGGGAAAATACTCCCTTGATAAACCTCAGTGGTTTCTCACAAGGATTTGAGCCACCTGCAGAATGACCTTGCATTCTGTGATTAAACAGTCTGTGAATGTCACTGTCCATTTGACTGTAAATGGTTAATGGTTGAACAGGCCAAATTAGAAACAATGGAAATCAAAATGTTACATATTGGCCTGTGTAGTTGTCTGTTGCTAGAACTATTCATATTGATGATAAAAAGTATCCATGCCTTTAATATAATTTATACGGAACCCCAAAACTTGTAAAATAGCTAAACACACATCCCTGTCTTTCCATCCCTCTGTCTTTCCATCCCTCTGTCTTTCCATCCCTCTCTAGTGATGGTACTCAGGGAGCCAGGATGCTGCAGGGAGGGATGAAGAAAGGACTGTTGCTACACAACCTACAAGTGGACTGATGTCCGACCTCTAACCCAGCACCACATATTACAACCCAGCACCACATATAACAACCCAGCACCACATATTACAACCCAGCTCAACATATTACAACCCAGCTCAACATATTACAACCCAGCTCAACATATAACAAACCAGCTCAACATATTACAACCCAGCTCAACATATTACAGCGCAGCACAGCATACTACAGCGCAGCACAGCATACTACAACTCAACACAGCATACTGCAACTCAATACAACCTATTACAACACAGCACAGCATTTTACATCATAGCATTGAAACAACACTCTTTGACTAGCTATTTCCTTAATGGCGTCCTTTCCCCGTAATGGAATTCCTTAGGCCTGAGCCCTTGTCTAAAGTAGTACACTACGTAGGGAATAGAGTGCCATTTGTGAGGCAGCCTCCTTCACTGCTACAGAGATCTACTAGAAAAGACATTGTGTTGGAGTGAATGGAGGGAGGCAGCAAGACCTGGTTACCAAGGACAACTACTCAACTCTGATCTCGACACTGGAGGTCGCACATTTGACCCATTACTGGGGCTGCAGGATGATCCGAGACATCAGCGCTATAGGATGACGTAGGACCACTGCTATAGGAGGATAAAGAATCAACTCTATAGGACAATTTAGGAACAGTTGGGTGGTACAATATAGGATCAACGCTCTAGGACAATATAGAATTGCTGCTATATGATCAACATCACAGAACGATATAGGATTAACACCATAGGATCGATGATGTAGAATTGACGATATAGGAGATCAGTCGTCACCCACGGTAGCCAGTCACAGATAATAGAGAAATAGGTTTTAGCATCACTAAAGAAAACGTCTATGCACCACATTGATTTTACAGTGAGTGATTAGGACGTGTCTTAAAGGGCACCCCCAATGGACGTGTCTTAACACTAGAATCGCCAAATGCCTATGCCAATTGGCATTTTAGTTTGTAATTAAAATAAACCTGCCATTTTGAAAGCTACACTCCCCCATGACTTTTCCTGAATAAGTCATATATTTCATTATGTTGTCAGAATTCTAAACTGACTAACGGAAAACTTTTAAGACTATTTACCTGTTTTTTTATCCCACAACAGCCCGTGGTACTTAGCGTTGGTACCCAGGCAGCCGCTTATGGTACCCAGGCAGCCGCTAATGGTACCCAGGCAGCCGCTAATGGTACCCAGGCGCTAATCACCCCTCACTGAATGAATGACGTCAATGGATGAATGGGCGATACTCCCAGATGAAAGATAGAGACTTGGCTGAATTTGAATTAAGTTACAAATTAAATACAAGATTTCCATGACCATTCAACAAATGATCTAGGCTGTTTTTGAAACATAATACAAATGATTATACACTTTCGACAATTCAGCATCAACTCGGTGGCCCCACTAGAAACCCTGGGAGAGTCCTGCAAAGACACTCTGTTTGACCTTGTCTTTTTCTATCTTATAACTTATTCATGTCACCTATAGACAAACCGTATATGCCAATCATCTAGGAGACTAGAGATATTAATTGGCCTTGAAATCCACTAGATAGCCCCACTAGAAACCCAGGGAGAGACCTGCCAATACGTGCCATTCGCATAGCCTATTCATTTGGAGAAATGGACTCCTCGGTTTTTCGATATATTTTTCATGTCACCTATAGACAATTCATGTCACCTATAGATTGGCTGTGTAATTTTCACTTTGTAAATTTTCACCTAATAAATGGATGAAAATACTGTAGCCTGTGTTCTTAGAAATAATCGTTCTTTGTATTATTTTCTTAATAATTTGTTTTCATATGATAAACCCTGCATTACAAACACATTCTTGAATTCTTCAAATTCATTAGCCATTTTAAACAATCAAATTCTGTAATTCATCATTTCTTTTTACATAGTTTGATGAAGACCCGGTAGATGAACTGATGCTCTGTCTGGATGGTGACGCGGCCGAGGAGAACGTCCATGCTAATAGGGACGATTCGTATGCTCTGGTGGATCCCAGGGGTCTGAAAGGCTTGGCGGTTCTAGTGTTAAAGGGTAACCCCTAATCGTGCCCTATTCCCTGCTCCACCATTGACCAGGATCCATAACAGTGTAATGAATAGGGTGCAATTTGGGATGGAAACCAAGTGTCGGATTTGTTGTATTTTTTGTGGCAGATTTTAAATTGAGCACTTTTATAAACCCGGTAGAAATGTGAAGGGAAACGATTGCCTCTTCTGGCCCCCTGATGAATGTGTGTTGCTAACACTATACACTATAAAGTAGTCCTGTGACTCTGATGTGTGTAAAAACTATGACATTTGATTACTTCAAAGTGTAATTCTGTATTTGTTTCTGGATAAAAAAATAGATGATGTTTTGAAGTATTGACTCATGTCTCTACCATTATTTCTATGGTCAGGTGTGGCTCAGAGAAAATTTATAAATTCCAAAACTCCAAATCACTGTGATCTTTACATCCTAAACCCATTCAACACTCATTACAGGAAACTTAACATCCTGAACTCCTTCAACACTCATCATTGTGATCTTTTTACACCTTGACCCCCTTCAACACTCATCACTGTCACACTTACTTTCTAACCCCCTTCATCACTGTGAGCTTTACTTTCTGACCCCCTTCATCACTGTGACCTTTACATCCTGACCCCCTTCGTCAATGTGCACCTTTACGTCCTATCACCCTCTAAACACTGATCACTGTGACCTTTACGTTCTGACCCCCTTCATCACTGTGACCTTTACGTTCTGACCCCCTTCATCACTGTGAGCTTTACGTTCTGACCCCCTTCATCACTGTGACCTTTACATCCTGACCCCCTTCGTCAATGTGCACCTTTACGTCCTATCACCCTCTAAACACTGATCACTGTGACCTTTACGTTCTGACCCCCTTCATCACTGTGACCTTTACGTTCTGACCCCCTTCATCACTGTGAGCTTTACGTTCTGACCCCCTTCATCACTGTGACCTTTACATCCTGACCCCCTTCGTCAATGTGCACCTTTACGTCCTATCACCCTCTAAACACTGATCACTGTGACCTATACGTTCTGACCCCCTTCATCACTGTGACCTTTACATCCTGACCCCCTTCGTCAATGTGCACCTTTACGTCCTATCACCCTCTAAACACTGATCACTGTGACCTATACGTTCTGACCCCCTTCATCACTGTGACCTTTACGTTCTGACCCCCTTCAACAGTCTTTACTCTGACCTTCATATCCTGACCCCCTTCATCAGTCATCACTATGACCTTTACATCCTGACCCCCTTCATCACTGTGACCTATAAATCTTGACCCCCTTCAACAGTCTTTACTCTGACCTTCATATCCTGACCCCCTTCATCAGTCATCACTGTGACCTTTACATCCTGACCTACTGCACACATCACTGTGGCCTGTACACATTGGTTAATTGGCCCTCCTGTCACACTCAAACTAGACTCAACTAATGTATAAGTCACTTGTAGGTAAATGCCCTCTCTAACTTAGCTCAATACTTAACATCTGCTACTCTGATAGTAACCTGCGCACCTAAAGATATATCACTCCGGTTACTCCAAAAGCCGTTTCTTCCATTGGTCGATACTCATTTCAGTTTGTTGCTGCCAGTGACTGGAAGTTGCAAAAGACACTAAGGCTTTACAATCTCATCTAATTTTACACTACTGATATACAACTCTGGACCTCCGGGCCAGTTCCACTCCCATTTTTCCATTTCAACCCCCTAATCAGGGATGTATTTAGACCTGGGACAGCAGGTCTGTCAGGTAATGATGAGGTAGAACAGAAAACCAGCAGGCTGGACCTCGTAGCGTAAGACATGAATAACCCTGCTTTACACATCAATTTTTTTAATAAGAGTTGATATCAGACAACTGGACTTGCTGAATCCTGCTTATGTATCCCACTGTATTTTAATGTTTATTTGTATTCATGCATATTTCTGTCTTACATTATGTTTTCTTGTAGACCGTCTTGTTTTGCATTTAAATTTGCCCAGGGTTGCCCAGGTAATCCTCAAAAATGACACTTGGTTCTCTAGTGACCTTGGTAGTTACCTGGTAAAATAAAGGTTTTATGAAAAATAAAAAACATTACACTGAAAATGAAAATGGGAGGTAAAACAAAAGGTTTTGTTATTTTCTAAATATTTTGTTCAAAACAAATTATTGAGTCCCAGACTGCATCTTTAACTGCAGTCTGCAACCCATTATACCAATCCTTAATTGAGGTTTGCAAATGCATACTGCATGTTTTTCAGGAATGGAAATATGTTTGACTTTTAAAATGTATTCTGTATTTATTTACATAATATCTATCCAGGCATGCCATGTAGCCCTTACAATTACACAACACGGAGTACATATAAAATACTGCAATAGAGTAGGGCTAGAAACATATTAAACGTAAAACTGTTGGTGTGTTCTGTTCTGGAGCTGAGTGACTGCACCAACACAGAGTACTTCTACATCACCGTTAACTTGTGGTTGTATCACTGTTGCATTTCCAAAACAGGGTTTGCACAAGGTGTGGTTTGGAAAAGAGGAATTACATTGTGTAAAACATTTAGAATTTCTCAGAGGAAAAAAAATGCAATTCGCCTATTGCTGATACGGTTGATATTTTTTTATGACATTCTTAGGGAGGACAAAATATAATCATATAACTCATTTGTAAGGAACTTTCTGGAACTTTCCCACAAGACGAACAAAGAAGTTGCCAAAAAGATAGCTTCGGTCGCCTCTGACGTCACATTTTGGCTGCTCCGCCCCGAGGCTGCTGGGGTTGTTTCCATGGAAACAGAAACACGCCGTGTTTGCGGACTTGCCTGTCAGTCTTTGGTAGGTGCTGATTTGATTTAAAACGTTGCCGGTGGATAACAACTGGCTAGTTAATTAACATCACATTGCGGTGTAATGGTAGTTATTTTTGGTTTGGTCTTCAAGACTCAACTCAGAATGTTACTGTAACGTGCTAACATCACGTTAAGGTAATAAAAGTCTCTCGGGTACAGTTCTGTACAGATCAGCGTTTTCCATTTCGTTCTGGCAAAGTAAAACATTTCATGACTTTCATTTACTTGGAGCACTCCATACATTGAATGAATTATGCCTCAATTGAATAGCATTGAATTTAATATTATTTTAGAATATATGTGTTTTCTAGTTCATTATCCAGGAGGGAAGTTCATTATTCCCAAGCCCACAGAGTAGACGGAGTGCTGAGAATGTCGGAGATGGAGGACGGCGAAGTGGCACTTTCGGAAGGAGAAGAGACCGTGAATGAAGGTGGAGGAGAAGGTGTAGAGGAGAATATGACAGAGAAAGAGGACACGGTAGCTACATTTACATTGAGTAGTTTACATGGTAGCTACATTTACATTGAGTAATTTACATGGTAGCTACATTTACATTGAGTAGTTTTAATTGTTTATTTTTGACCAACAGAAGTAACATAATCTACATTAGAAAAATGTTGACTGCTGATTGGTTGTGGGCCAGGTTGTCGCTGCTGATTGGTTCTTGGCTGGGTTGTCAGAATTGGCTTGATTAATTAATTAATTTGTTAATTCATTGATGGTAAGCTGAGTGTATTGATGTGTCCTTTTTCAGATGGAACCATGCCCTCTGACCCAGGACATGATAACCCAGGGTCTGTCCATGCTGTGTCACACAGGAAGTGGCCTGGCACACGCTTTTGTCAAGCTGGAACTCAAAGACAAGTGAGTTAAACAGTGGAGGACACACAAAACTGAAAAGTCCCGAATCATCCACCCTCCTTTATTTTTTAGCCCAGAACTTCTGGTTGTATAGAAGACAACCTAAACCGTCTATCTTATCCTGTTTGTCCTTGTTTCTCCTTCTTACATCTTTATTTCTGCCCGTCCTCAAACCCTCCCCGTCCTCCCCAGACGGCTGACAGACATCGCCCTGGTTCGCTCGTTTGTCCACGTGCGTTTTCTGGACGTCTCATCCAACCATCTCTCTGACCTCTCACCACTGGCTGCCCTCGCACAACTGCTTTGGCTAAAAGTAAGCAGCCAAATCCCGCTCTCCTGTGGGTATTACGCCCTCTATATTCATCACAGCACTTCAGTGTTACCGTATCCAGTCCAGGAGTGACAAAGGTCTGCATTGCAGAGGATTTTCCAGACGAGGATTCTTCCTTCTGAAATGACGTTGTAGCACAATTCAACCAGATAAAATATCAAAATGTTATTTCTTCCTCTGTCCCCTTTCTCCGTCACAACTCCTCTCTCTTCCTTTCTCCTCCCTCTCTCTTTCTGTCTCCTCCCTCTCTCTTCCTGTCTACTCCCTCTCTCTTCCTGTCTCCTCCCTCTCTCTTCCTGTCTCCTCCCTCTTTCCCAGTGTGACGGTAACAAGGTGCCCGGGTTCAAAGGACAGCCTCTGGGGCAGCTGATGCACCTACAATGGCTGAGTCTGGCCCTGAATCACCTCAAAGACCTGGAGGGACTAGAAGGTGTTGGCCTGGAGAGCCTCAACCTCACTGGTCAGTCTGGGAGGGGCCACCTACTGCGTAGCCTCTTAAACCAGGCCTGGCTTGTCGCTAGGCCCGGGGAATGCCTGTAGGATTTTTATTGCAAAGGGAGTGGGATTATTATTATTTTTTTCAGTAACGTCCCAAAACACATTAACCCAAACAAAATCATTGCTTGGGCTAACACCTCAAAACACGTTAACCCAATCAAATGAATTGCTTGTGAGGGGCTTATACAGTGGCGTGTGCTCACGAGAACGATGCCTTCACTGAAACAGTAACCAGCTAAAAGATGGCATTCCTCAAAATATTTTGCAAAAAATAGATGAACAGAAAACGTAGCATAGAACCACAGTGTGGACCTCATCCACTGCCATTCCAGTTAGACGGCTGCTGAATGATGGCATTTGAATCCAGTTTTGCAATTTCTTCTTGCCAACAAAGGTTTCAAGGTTACCAAAAACTATAGTGTAATGCCCTTTAGCAGCTTGAAGTTTGTGGCGTGTAGTATGCCGCAACTTTTTTGAATAGGCACGTTACACCAAGCAGGCCAGACAATATTGGAGGTATGGCCTCGCGAGACTACCAACTGTGTGGTCCCCAGAAAAATCTGTTTAGGGATGAAGTCATCTTCAACCTTCATATCCACCTTAATACCATACAGTGAAAAGCCGCTCTTTGATTTTATGTTATGTCTACTAAATTAAATTAGTCTACTAAATTAAACAGAGGGAAGAAGTATCATTCTGGGTGAGGGTGAGATGTGTCGTTGCTGGTTAATGGTTTTCAGTGGGTTTCTGTGTCTTATTGCTAGGTATCATCATTCAGAAACAGTATGTGTGCTGTTGCTAGGCTACTGGTATTCAGAGGGTCTCTGGGTGTGTGGTTTCTAGGGAACCATATTAAGAGGGTCTCTGGGTGTATAGTTTCTAGGGAACCTTATTCAGAGGGTCTCTGGGTGTGTGGTTTTTAGGGAACTGTATTCAGAGGGTCTCTGGGTGTGTGGTTTTTAGGGAACTGTATTCAGAGGGTCTCTGGGTGTGTGGTTTTTAGGGAACTGTATTCAGAGGGTCTCTGGGTGTGTGATTTTTAGGGAACTGTATTCAGAGGGTCTTTGGGTGTGTGGTTTTTAGGGAACTGTATTCAGAGGGTCTTTGGGTGTGTGGTTTCTAGGGAACTGTATTCAGAGGGTCCCTGGGTGTGTGGTTTCTAGGGAACTGTTCAAAGGGTCTCTGGGTGTGTGGTTTCTAGGGAACCGTATTCAGAGGGTCTCTGGGCTGCAGTACCACCGACTGACCAACCTGGTGACTTTGGAGCTGAGAGGAAATAAACTGGAGACCACCGACGGCATCCACCTTCCCAACCTCCGACAACTATACCTGGTAACCTCTGACCTCTCTGTCTTAACTGTGACATTTGCCCAACTTCCAATGACTATATCTGGTAACCTCGAACCTCTGAGCTCTGTCATAACCGTTACATCTGGCCAAATTTCAATGACTATACCTGGTAATCTCTAACCCCTAAACATTCAACCCTAACATACAGTTTGGTCTGGGAATATTTGGACACTGACACAAATTAACACAATCATAAATAACATTTTCATTTTTTATACTTTGTCAAGAATCCTTTGCAGGCAATGACTGCTTGAAGTCTGGAACGCATGGACATCACCAAACACTGGGTTTCCTCCTTTGTGATGCTTTGTCAGGCCTGTACTGTAGCTGTCTTCCGTTGTTGTTTGTTCATGGATCTTTCTGTCTTAAGTTTTGTCTTCAAGTGAAATGCATGCTCGATTGAGTTGAGATCAGGTGATTGACTCAGCCATTGCAGAATATTCCACTTCTTTGCCTTAAAAAACTCCTGGGCTGCTTTTGCAGTATGAAAGGATCCTACAATCAGCCACACCTGTTGTCTTCCATGGACGTCCAGGCCTTTATGTGTTGCAGAGATCACTAGTGTGTTCTTTTTTTCTCAGAATGTACCAAACTGTTGATTTGGCTTCTCCTAATGTTCCTGCTATCTCTCTGATGGATTTATGTTTTTTCCAGCCTAAGGATGGCCTGTTTCACTTGCATTGATAGCTCCTTTGACTGCATGTTGTGGGTTCACAGCAACAGCTTCCAAATGTGAATGCCACACCTGGAATCAACACCTGATCCTTTACCTGCTTAATTAATTAATAAAATATATAGGAATAGCCCACACCTGTCCATGAAACAGTTTTTGAGTCAATTGTCCAATTACTTTCGGTCCCTTGAAAAAGAGGGGGCTTCGTAATTCCTAAACCCTTCCTCCAATTTGGATGTGAATCCACTCACATTAAAGCTGAGAATCTGCACTTTAAGCCCATATTCATTATTTAACTGTAACTTGAATACATTTTGGTACACAGACAAAATACTAAAACTTGTGTCCGTGTCCAATTCTCTCCGAACCTAAGTGTATACCAGTGTTGCCATGTATCCATTAGTCTTTCAGCCATGAAATAAACGTTCAGCATTTCACCTTAAACAGAAACAATCCACCTGATAGTCAACTAAACAATAAATGCTGTGCAAAACACAGTAAAATCTTATAATTAGGCCCTTACTTAAAGTAATATTTTATGGGCACACTTAATGTTTTATACAACCACCCTTCACCTCTAACCCCCTGATTTTTTTACCTTCAACCTCTGACCCTTGTGCAGGCTCAAAATATCATCAAGCACCTTGAGGGTCTAGATAAGCTAGAACGTCTGACCACCCTGCACCTCCGAGACAACCAGCTGACGACTCTAGATGGCATCAGCCCGAACATGAAGTCCCTGCAGTACCTCAACGTTAGGTAACCACCAATACCTAAACATATAACATGAATATAGCCCTGCAGTACCTCAACGTTAGGTAACCACCAATACCTAAACATATAACATGAATATAGCCCTGCAGTACCTCAACGTTAGGTAACCACCAATACCTAAACATATAACATGAATATAGCCCTGCAGTACCTCAACGTTAGGTAACCACCAATACCTAAACATATAACATGAATATAGCACTGCAGTACCTCAAAGTATAGCATTAGGACAGCCCTGCAGTACCTCAACGTTATGGAACCACCAAAACTCCATCTCCCTCCTTCCATTCCTCCATCTCTCCTCCCTCTGTCCATCCCTCCATCTCTCCTCCCTCCATCTCCCTCCTTCCATTCCTCCATCTCTCCTCCCTCCGTCTCTCCTCCATCTATCTCCCTCCTTCCATCCCTCCGTCTCTTCTCCCTCCATCCCTCCGTCTCTCCTCCCTCTGTCCATCCCTCCATCTCTCCTCCCTCCATCTCTCCGACTCTCCTCCCTCCATCTCTCCTCCCTCCATCTCTCCTCCTTCCATCTCTCCGTCTCTTCTCCCTCCATCTCCCTCCGTCCATCTCCTTCCGTCTCTCCTCCCTCCATCTCCTTCCGTCTCTCCTCCCTCTATCTCCTCCATCCATCTCTCCGTCTCTCCTCCCTCCGTCCAGGGGTAACCTGGTGTTTAGCCAGCGAGGCCTACAAAGCCTGGTGGGCGTGTCCAGGTCGTTGCGTGTGCTGGTCCTGATGGAGAACCCTGTGGTGGAGATGGAGGACTACCGTGTGCTGGTCCTGACACACCTGCCACTGCTAGAATGCCTTGATAAGGAACCTGTCTCCCCTGAGGAGAAGACCGAAGCCCATGAGAA
Source organism: Esox lucius (assembly GCF_011004845.1). Lineage (NCBI taxonomy): Eukaryota > Metazoa > Chordata > Actinopteri > Esociformes > Esocidae > Esox > Esox lucius. The sequence continues at coordinate 35,733,313 of NC_047580.1, forward strand.
ACTCCGGGTACTGTGGAAACACCACACACACAGTTTATTTGATTTGAATTTCTCTTGCATTGTCAGATGGCAACCTGCCTTAAGCTTTTCATTGTATGTTGCCATGATGGTATTATGAAACGACTATTCCATTTCATTTACACTCCCACACTGTGACCTGACAGCTGTTCCTTTTGTAGGGGTTTTCTGATGAGGAGGCAGCAGTGACTGAACCCGAAGACAACTGACAGCCAGTCACCTGGTCACACACTCCACCTGGTCACACACTCCACCTGATCACCTAGTCCCTCACTCCACCTGGTCACCTGGTCACACACTCCACCTGATCACCTAGTCCCTCACTCCACCTGGTCACCTGGTCACACACTCCACCTGGTCACCTAGTCCCTCACTCCACCTGGTCACCTAGTCCCTCTCCACCTGGTCACACTCCACCTGATCACCTAATCCCTCATTCCACCTGGTCACACACTCCACCTAGACACCTAGTTACACACTCCTGGTCAGCTGATCACACACTCCATCTGGTCACTTAGTCACTCACTCCCCCTGATCACTGCTGATTTCTACACAGCCAAGCCCAGAGTTTGAGTGTTTGGAGGATGTTTGTTGTGTGGGGATGTGTGTGATCTGTTTAGGACCTGAGTGTGAGCAGTGGTGTGTGGGTGTGTGCTTGTACCTGAGTGTGTGTGTGAATCAGGTTGTATGACAGGGAGTGAGGAACGTGCTGCATGTCTCCTGTAACCATACATTATCTATATCTGTGCTGATCACCATGACTCCTCTGTAAACATACATTATCTCTATCTGTGCTGATCACCATGACTCCTCTGTAAACATTCATTATCTCTATCTGTGCTGATCACCATGACTCCTCTGTAAACATACATTATCTCTATCTGTGCTGATCACCATGACTCCTCTGTAAACATACATTATCTCTCTGTGCTGATCACCATGATTCCTCTGTAAACATACATTATCTCTATCTGTGCTGATCACCATGACTCCTCTGTAAACATACATTATCTCTATATGTGCTGATCACCATGACTCCTCTGTAAACATACATTATCTGTATCTGTGCTGATCACCATGACTCCTCTGTAAACATACATTATCTGTATCTGTGCTGATCACCATGACTCCTCTGTAAACCCTGGGAGCTATAGAGCTAAATGATTCATCGGATGTCACTGTGTTTATAGATGACTACAGATGCTATATTTTCAAAACAATAAAATGTATTTATTTATATGTTTGCCTTTCTATGTGCTAGATTGACAAATGTCCTGGTTTGAAAATCAACAATTTTAAGATCCTCTACCTACTTCTCTGCATATTGAGTACCAATACATTAAGTGTATTGTTTTTATTTTGACTTCTATTAGTACCCCTTTCTTTCGTTTTTGTTGTTATTCTGTTCCTAGTTTATGGATTGGCTTGTTCTCTTCAGGTGGGGTGATAGGTCATTTATCTAAGGCCTCCTATCGGCACACAGAAAGATGTATCTTCACCCCAGTCTGATGTCCTCTGGATCAGGGTTTTCCTTCTCAGTCCTTCTCAGTCTCCCAGTCCCTTCCGCTGAGAAGTGTCTCTTCGACTGCCCAACAAGGGGCTGGAAATCAGCAAATTCCTGAACACAGTGACTGTTCTCGCCTATGTCACATTCCCACCATCGTCCCACAGAAATCCATGGAGCAACAACAAACAAGGTCTATAGAGCAAGATTTGAAATGGTTTGAAATGTTACCAGCGTTCAACGCTAACTGACAGCCAACAGACGCTTTGCCACAGACTGATGCTGCCACCTCCATGCTTCACGGTAGGGATGGTGTTAGTCAGGTGAGGAGTGAATGTAGTGCTTGGCATTCTGGGACACCTGGTTGCTATTGGAGACCAAGGCCCTTCTTGCCTGGTATTGTAGGCTGACTCTGAAATCGCAGACATGCCTATATTGATTGTTATTGCATCAATATCATTCATGAATGAAAGAAAAACGAACGTTGTTGTACCATGAAATTATATTGCGTTGGCAGTGTAAAGATCGCCTTCAGTCTCGCTAGAAATTGTAAAATTCGTCCTACTAGTAAGATAGCCTATCACTGGCTAAAACGGCCCGTGTCAAAATCCATACAGTTCATATGCTGTTTGTGGTGGAAGTGCATTTCATAAGAAACATTGGTCAATTACACAATGCATAATGGTGTCTTGCTAAATATTTAAGCTTCAGGTGAAGTTAATGCGTGACAAAAATATATAATGTTGAGACGCAATACTGGCATACTAGCTTACTATAGCTAGTACATACTTCACCATCATACGCGAAGTACGTATTTTATTATATAGCCTTAATTGCCATTCTTTATCAAGGGTGCCAAGTGCCAGTAGCACACACACCGTGAATATTTAACTATTCTATCACCTGAGGAGTAGGCCAAATGTTTCCTAGACAAAGGAACTGGTGGAGCGTCACCGATTATTTTCAGTTTCCTTGAGTTAGGATGAGTGGGCATATTCACTCCCACACTTCCTCAAAGCCAGTCCAGAGCTCGTTTAGCCTTTCTGGTTCATTTACAGAGACACAACATATTCTAACAGCTAGTAGGCGTAACGTGGTGTCGCCCAGGCTTCATTAATATTTTGTCTGATTCGTTTTCAATTCGATCTAATCACACGGGATAATGTTTTATCTACAATTATGTTCAAGAAAGAGTCTGTACTGGAGAGTATTGCAGCAATAATTAGCTAGAGGCTTATAATATATAATTAATATATTTATATCAATCCAAATTATTTACACATCAATTGAATAGATATCGTCTGTATGTTGGGTTCCAGTTTCCTTCCGGTGGTTTCCAGTGGAGGGAAAATCTGTTTCAACAGACGAAATGTAAATTCAAACTCATATCATTCATTTGTCCTTTCCACAGGTGGTCCTTCAGGGTGGTTCTGCCAGTTGTAATTTCAGTGAAAGAAAGACGTTTGTTGAACACAACCAGCAACTTTTTTGTAGCTTCAACTAAAACCTTGGTTACATTTTACAATTTAATTGTTCCGCACAATCTTGTTGTGATTTCATTTGACTTATGGAGATGGACTGGCCTTAAAGTAAGAATACAATTACCAAAACGTTGGTAGATGTATTTAAACGTTTTTTCCAAGTATGAATTGCATGACACAATTTGAATGACCACGGTTGTACAGGACAAACCAGAATTTTTCCTATAGAAAGTTTCATTTTCTGTTGTAACGCGTTGATTTACGGTGTGAACTAACCAGTAACCGTCCACTGGAAGGCACTCTGTATTGTCTGGCAAAACTATTTCCTCAAGTTGCGCGACTGCGCTTCCTCCAATGACCGGTTACAGTGGGCGTGGTCGGCGGGCAGAGTTAACATAAAGTCGTATCAACCCTCACTGTCGCCTCCTCGTTTGCAGCCTGTCTGGACTGCTCAGGTAGTTTGCTGAGTTGACACACCAGTGAACCCTCTCCTTCGAGCCGTTACCGGGAGAAAAGCAGTCCTACTCACCCGAAATCCGTGCTTGTCATTTTACCAAACAGCCTCCACTTACCATCGACTCCACCTCCACCATGGCAAGCTACCACAAACCCGACGAGAAGACTCTTCAAGGCCTGAAAGATATCGCTAACAAACTGCGGATCAACTCCATCAAGGCAACATGTGCCTCAAACTCTGGGTAAGATTGAACACCCATAAACTAAATGTTGCGTAGCTAGTTAGCAGACTATGAAGGCTAGTGCAGAGCCGACCGTGTGCACTGCTCTTCACACCTGCGTGAATGTACAGCACGTGCGGATTATCCTCGTGCGGGCCGTTGAGTTTAACTATAATCAATCCAAATAGACAGTTTCTGTTTTACAAAGGTGCTATTGTAGTCTCATACTTTGTAATGTGTTCGTTTGGCGTGGGTGTGTCACGTTCTCTTGCTAGCTAAAGTATGTAGCTAACTTTGCTCGCTAATTAGGAATATGCGTCAATGAGGGGATAAGGAAATCTAGTGTGATTTCGAGTTAATGATACTTTAGCCGATACGGTATGCGCTGCATTTCGTAGGATTGTGGTGAACTAGAATTTATGTAAATGGACATTCAAATGTTAGCTAGCCCGTAATAGTTTCCATTGGTCCATTTTAGTTATGGCTACTGTACACTTAGCAAAGCTAACCCGTCACATGGGGAGATGTGCATGTCTCATGAATGGCTGCCTTATGCCTTTTAAAGGTGCAGACAGCCGTATACCGACACCGGGTGTCGTATCCTCTGACATTAACTGTTCTCTCACTTACCTTTTAAATTTGCTTAGTCACTGGCTAGCACTACACTAGCTTTTACCTGACCTACAACTGGGACATTGGCCTTAAGTTGGGCTCTGGTTGCTAAAGTATTGTCCACTACGATTAAATCGGAGGACACTGATTCACGCTGTTGTAGATAAACTACACAACGGGCGACATTTAAGGCACTAGTATGATGATGCCGACATTTCGGTGAAAGGTACGTTTTAGTACAGTCAGCATTTTTTAAATCCTATTGATTCGCCTGATTTAGCCATTACTGGCTGCTGGAAATGCTGTCTTTGTAAAGACCCGCCCCTCTCCCGGTTTGAACCAAGTCCTAATTTGTTACGCATGTCTTGCTAATTACAAACGAGTCAGTTTGGCAAAGGAAACCGTAACGGTTTGCCGCGATCAATTCTGCAATTCAGATTTATGAAACCCTACTGAATGCTCCAGCACCAAACATCTCTAATGCACAACTTGATTTGCAGCTTCTGTAGACAAACACCTTTTTGGTGAGCAGGGAACCTTAATATGGACCACGTGGCTGAAGGCAGCCTGACTTTGTGAGCATCTGAGCAGTAACTAAAGGTTTGCCTGATGGAATACCTGAGCCAAGTTCTGTCCCTGAGCAAGGCTGATAACCCTAATTGATCCCAGGCCTTTGCTGTAAATGAGTTCCCTACATACCTGGTAAAGTAAGGGTTACAGGCTGTGATAAAGGGCAACAGTAGTGAAATGACAAACCCAGTTCAAATGACCAAGCTGCCCTGTCAACTAAGTTCTTGATATCACTATCTGAGACATCAATCACAATCACAGCTCCTTCAGTCGGATAAGCTGGTTGTCAATCAGCATTGACTGAATAACACGTATTCCTATGTTGACAAGGGAATACTTTGAGGTGACTCAGTTTAAAGTCTCTTTTCGATTTTTAACCTGTATTTGATTGATGGTGGGGGATAGTGGCCGTTGGCTGCGTCCAAACACTTACTGGATGACTCCATGTTGTATTAAATTCAAATTCAGTTTATTTTCACTAAGGGAATTGCACACTTAGATCACAAGATCTAGTAAGTAACAAAGGTACCTACATTTCAGTGTATCGCTCTACCCTGGGCGACATGTTTACTCCTGAAATGTGGTAAGTGAAAACTGCTGAGTCACGGCCAGTAGTTCCTCAGAGTCCATGGCCTGTTAACTTGGACGTGTCTGAGAAAGGAATGCAGGTAATGGCAGCATGTATGCCCCTTCCCAAAACACATTTGAGAATGGCTTTGGACCTTACCTTTTTGTCTTGGTGCTAATAGTGTAAATTAACAGTCACATGTTGTGATTGTATTTCCCCCAGTAACCTTCATTCATTTACAGTAAGAAGGAAGTGCTAAAGGAAATTATCATTAACTGAAACCTGGCAAAATAAGTAATTTTTTTTGGTTCCTCCCCGTTATAGAAGTCCATGATGCCCTTTTCTAAGTCAACTAAGGTTTCTCTACTCCCTGTTGTGACCAGCAAACAACCGTAAACTTAAGGCTGGATGTCCGCTGTACCAGTTTGGAGGATCTTGAAAATGACAAGACGTTCTGTTAACGAACAGGGAAGCTACCCTTCAGATAGGTTCTCTTAACAGCAGGGACACAGTCAACAAGGTTTTAGCAGCATGTGTCAGAAATCCTTCAATGGGGTCACAATCCCTTCACAAACACCAACACTGTCTGCATCCCAGACCTGGGGGTCTCTTAACTAGGCCCTGGTCAGATCAGTGACCTTATACAGCTGAGGTTACTATGAACTGGTCTTGGCTGTAGTCCTGTTTTTATTGGCTGGTGTTCCAAACCACTGTGTGGTTGTCTTGCACCTTTTAAATAAATTACTGAAGGCTATCTTGTGGCACAGTAAAATAGCCTACTTTCTGTATTGTTTGAAGTGGTGCCTTACAGTGAGGAAACTTGAGACCACATGCCCCAATCCTGTCTGGGGTATTTTCACACCAAGTCTGACTTTCAGTCTAAACAATTGTAAAGAACTGAATGGATTACATGTTTCGATGCACCTCTAGTTTAAGACAGAAGTATTTCCTCAACATGGTCTGTCAGTTCCTGGTGATTGCACACCAATAGTTGTCCACGAAAGGGAATCTGTCAGGCCTGTCATTACATCTCGGCTATTTCAATGTTTCTGAACTCTTTCCTGGTTGGCCAGTTAGACTTGATCTAGTATTCTTCCACACATCTAAGGAGTATTGTGGTGTCGTGTATTTGTTTGCTGTAGATTAACTGTCAAAGCTTGTCTTAAATGATGCTACATGACAATGAGAATTAATTTGCCTAGTGTGCTTTCTTCAGCTGTCAGTGTTTGATGGAAAAACCTTGTTTCAACTTTTCAGCTTCTGTTTCGGCAGATTTCTGCCCCTGGAAGACCAGCTGAGGGTAAAAGGGTGGAAGGGCATGCTGTTGCAGGTTTAATGTTGAACAATGCAGTCAATGATTGTTTTAACATCTGGATGTGGTAACAGTTTGAATAAGATAAGAACTACTATCCTAGAATTCTGACCCAAATGACTCCATTCCCTTTGCTGTGTTGCTGTGGGCCCTGCTACATGTTTCACTGACTGTCCCCACAGGGAGTGTTGACACTCAGATTAACAGGAACTATTGGTGCTATTGGTCAGCATTGCATGAGATAACGGGAAGCAGTGACGCTATTGGTCAACAATGCATGGGTCTTTCCAAACTGCAGTGTCTTACAAAATTCCACCCCACCATTGCTCTTTGCAAATAACTGTTACACCACTGCTTGGCTTTCTGTGGACACAGGCTTTGCTGTTAATGATTGAGTTTCTTTATAAAAGGTTCCCCCTTGGCATGGGTAACAGATTGACATCCTAATGTAATCTTATGTTTGAATACACAGTGGTCCATAATGGTTCCATGTTAAGACAGTGCTGTGAATATTGATCTTCAACAATGACGCAAACTCACTGCTTCAGTTGCCTGTTCTGAGAGGACCGAAGGATCTGATTAATATGTCGATGCACTTTGATCCGGCCAATTTCTGAATGGCTCTCTGGTGAATGAGTGCTTTAATGCACCTGTGGTAGTTGTCTTTAAAATGCATGTGAGTGGTTTAACAGCAAGTTGTTGTGGCCAGTCACTAACCCCCCCCCCCCCCCAACCCGTCGGTCTTCTCCAGTCACCCCACCACGTGTTGCAGTGCCGCGGAGCTCATGTCGGTGCTGTTTTTCCACGCCATGCGTTACAAACCCACCGACCCGCGCAACCAGTGCAACGACCGCTTCGTCCTGTCCAAGGTGAGGCTCCTGAACCCCCCCCCCCCCCCCGGTCACCCTGGCCTGTGCCTGCGTTTTATTGTTCCTGCGCGCTCGTCTGTTCTCTCCTGAACGCTGCTCTTCTCCAGGGTCACGCTGCGCCAATCCTGTACGCTGCTTGGGCGGAGGCCGGCTTTGTGAAGGAGGCTGACCTGGTCAACCTGAGGAAGATCACCTCTGACCTGGAGGGTCACCCTACACCTGTAAGTAACCTCTGACCCTTAATCCTGTAGTGCTGTAAGGATTGTGTGAACAGGAGACTTTAGGAGATGTCTGACTACTACGACTTCTGTTCGACCCGTTTCTCCACCTGTCTGGCTCTGGTTTGATGTACTCCAACTGTTCTACAGAAACTGGCGTTTGTTGATGTGGCGACAGGGTCCCTGGGACAGGGTCTGGGGGCCGCCTGTGGGATGGCCTACACTGGGAAACACTTCGACAAGGCCAGGTATGTGTGTGTTTTCTAAGGCATCAAGGTGTATGGCCAGTATACCAAGGCTGTTCCGCAGAGCCTGTTTCACACCGCTACAGTTGGGCTTGGATCCTTGTGTTTCAGCCGCTGTCCTGTTTTCCTTATAATAAAGACATGCACTCTGTTCTAATAGCGCCCCTCTAACATGAAGGCTAACGTGTGTCTGTAGCTACCGTGTCTACTGCCTGATGGGGGATGGGGAGTGTTCCGAGGGGGCCGTCTGGGAGGCCATGGCGTTTGGCTCCCACTATCGACTTGACAACCTGGTGGCCATTATCGACGCCAACCGCCTGGGGCAGAGTGAAGCTGCGCCTCTCAAACACGACATGGATGTTTACCGCAAACGCTGCGAGGCATTCGGGTCAGTCCGTCCTCGCCCTTGTCGCTTTCCCTGAAATCTTCCACCTACGTCACATGCTTTGTGTAGGGGACATGATTCCTGTGACCCCCCCCCAGTCCAGAGGTTTGTCCGGGGGATCACCATGTGGTGGGTGTGTAACCATGTCTCTGTTGACCCTCTGTCCTGTAGGTGGAATGTCTATGTGGTGGATGGTCATGATGTGGAGGAACTGTGCAAGGCCTTTTGGCAGGCCCCGCAGGTGAAGGACAAACCCACCATGATCATAGCCAAGACCTTCAAGGGCCATGGGCTGAAAGGTAAATGGGGTGGACACCTGTGGGGTCAAGGGGGCCAGAAGTTTGTTGCCAGAAACTGGACTAAAGCAAAAACATTCAGGAACAAGAGAAATGTTCTTATCCAGTAAGAAATTCTAGCTCTCATAAAATATCCGTCTGGGTACAATGTAATATCTGGGTGAAGGGATTATCTATTTGTAAAGTTATTACAAGCCTGCAACTTACTGTAGAACGGTTCATGTATCCTTGGAACATGACCCCTTGACCTTAGCCTGGCAGATGACGGTGTCTGACTTGCCTTCCAGGCATTGAGGACCAGGATAACTGGCATGGCAAGCCCATACCAAAGGACCGGGCTGAAGGGTTCATCAAAGCCCTGGAGTCCCTAATTCAGAACCCCAACAAGGCCATCAGCCCCGAACTCCCTAATGAAGACGTTGCTCCCGCTGACCTTTCACCCATCAGCCTGCCCTCTCTGCCAGACTACAAGATTGGCGATAAGGTGCGTTTGGTCACAGCTCACAGGCACATGCTCTCTGTTAAAGCCGTCCTCCCTTGGTGGTTCTTCATAAGGTTTACCGGTTGGCCCTGATTAAACTTCTCTCCCACAGATTGCGACTCGTAAGGCCTACGGGGTTGCTCTTCATAAACTGGGTCAGTCCAGCAAGAGGGTTGTTGCCCTGGATGCTGACATGAAGAACTCCACCTTCTCAGAGATGTTCTACAAGGCCTACCCTGAACGCTTCATCGAGTGCTTCATCGCTGAACAGAACATGGTGAGAAGCAAGGGGTGCTGGAGGGGGTTGGGACTGTCAACTGGGTGGGACTTCCTCTAGGTCAATGGTAACATTGTAACATTGTAACTGCAGACAGCAGCAAACAGACAACCATGTTCTAACATGGCCATTTGCACTTCACCAATGCAGGTCCCCATCTGAAAAATACTGGAATCGAAAAGTTTTGCTTACGCATTTAATCGGAACAGGTCTTTTGTCGAAAGACCCTGCTCTATGTCCCAGTGACTGGAGGGAGAGTCTGTAATTCAGTTAGTAAAAAACAACTTCAAATAATACCAGCTTTTAAAGTTCATGTGAGTTGAGTTTAATGATGATGGCCACATTAGCCAATGGGAACATGTATTAGTTCTGGTTTCCCCCTCTGCTGTTACTGAATTAACCAGCAAGCAACCACTGGGGGCGTGATAGTGATGTCTGACTTTTGTTCCGTAGGTGAGCGTGGCTATCGGCTGTGCCACCAGGGACCGCACTGTGGCGTTTGCCAGCACCTTTGCTGCGTTCCTGTCCCGGGCGTATGATCACATTAGGATGGCCGCCGTCTCGGAGTCCAACATCAACCTGGCGGGGTCCCACTGCGGCGTGTCAATCGGTTCGTAGAATGGTCTGCTTCTCCTCTGATCAACCAATCAGGCTTCACGTTACCCTTACCTTGACCAATCGCCGGCTTCTGTCTACAGGTGAGGATGGCCCGTCCCAGATGGCGTTGGAGGATCTCGCCATGTTCCGTGCGATACCAACATGCACTTTGTTCTACCCCAGTGATGCTGTGTCCACGGAACGGTCTGTGGAGCTGGCTGCCAACACTAAGGTCAGAACCAGGGCCCTCATTTATCAATGTTGTGTAGAAAAGCTTGTAAATTAAATTCATAATATTCGCAAGTACAATAAAGCTGGTATGTATCTCCTGCTTGATTTACACACACCTGTAAGTATTTTGTAAAACACTGTTCTAGTGCACAGCCTGATATACATAAATAACCTACCTAAATGACCATTTATGGTCACAAACGTTCCCTTGAATGCTGCAAGAAATGTCACCTCAGGCTGGCAGTGGGAGATTCTGGGTCTAATAATATAACATCAAACTGTTCTTTTAGGGCATCTGTTTCATCCGCCTAACAAGGCCTGAAACAAAGGTAATCTACGACCCCAAGGAGAAGTTTGAAGTGGGAGTGGCTAAGGTGGTGCGCCAGTCGGACTGCGACAAGGTTACTGTGATTGGTGCTGGAGTGACTCTGCATGAAGCCTTGACTGCTGCCGACCAACTGGCCAGTGAGGGTAAGGGCACCCCCTGGTGGTCTGGAGGGACACTATCCCTGGCCATGGATTTATTCATATGGATGCTTTTACAAAGGAAGCCCAATTTACCCCCCCCCGCCCCATCAATTGGTTTATTATAATTAACAGGCCATTGAGGCATTAGTGAATTATAGATGAGAGATTTCCTTTAGATCTAATCACCTGAAAGATCGTCATCCGAACATGGCTCGGCAGCTACCTGAAACCCTGTAATAATGACTAACGTTGCTGTTTGATGACCGGTGTTGCTTGTGGTGTCTGTAGGCGTGAACATCCGTGTGATCGACCCGTTCACCATCAAGCCGCTGGACGCCGCCACCATCTTGTCGAGTGCCCGCGCCACTGGAGGAAGAATCATCACCGTGGAGGACCATTACAGAGAAGGTGTGTCTCCGCTACCCGCTCTCTCTGCGGGCCCTGGTTCTCGGACCCCCAGCCTTATCTCCATATTTATATTTCACCTGTCAGCTAATCATCAAGCCCTGGATTAGGGAATGAGGTGTACCGGTTTGGGACTGTGGAATGTCTGGGGAGTCCTTGAGTGTCGAGGCATGTCCTTGGTTTTATACCGCTGATGTGTCCCGGGTGTTAACATGCTTCCCCCTCTGTCTCCAGGTGGTCTAGGGGAGGCCGTGCTGTCAGCGGTGGGGGCGGAGCCTGATGTCATGGTAACCCGTCTGGCTGTACCTCGCATGCCCCGGAGCGGGAAGCCACAGGAACTCCTGGATTTGTACGGCATCAGTGCCAAACACATTGTTGCCGCCGTGCGCCAGACCTTTGCCAACTGAGGCGGTCTCTTCTGGGCAGACTCCCTAATGTCTATTCTCTATTTAGTGCCCTATTGTAGACCAGTGCCCCAGAAGGAGTAGACTGACATGTCGAATACACCCACCTCTCCTCACATTGCTTTAACCTGTCATGTCTCTCCATTCTAAAATCCTTAAACTAGGACTTTCTGCAGTCTGGCAGCCTAAAAGCAAATCACATCTGTTCTACTTCATTAGCCCCTAATGTAAAACCAAGCGGGTCTCTAGTGCCCCTTGTGGCTGGAAGGCAGAGTGCAGCTGTCATGGTGTTGTAGAGCAATGCTAACAAGCTAGCAGCCACACCGGAGTGAGGCTCAGTATTGGGCTGTCTTAACCAATTGGTGAAAGACCAATGCAGTTTCTTTAACCATGTCAATGGCCACTTCTCCGGTTGGAAATGTTCCTGCTAACCCCCCCTGTTGTAGTGATTATTAAACAGTTGTCAACTGAAATGACTTTTCCCCTAGCTGACTTTTCACTGGATGTATCATGTACCCAAATGGCCCCCTATTCCCTTAGCGCCCTACCCTGGGGGTCTGACAGACCTGGTGCACTGTACAGGGATTTGGGAGCCATTTAGTACTGATCTTAAATGAACTTTGAACCTTTTGTGGTCATTGTCCATCCAGACATTCATGTTTACTTATGAGTGTGTTTCAGTAAAAAAAAAAAATAGGGCATTGTGTTGTGCTATTATGTTTCTCTTCCATTGCTCATTCTTCATTCCAACTACATTCCATGCTCGATCTCCTGCTTTGGTCATTCCATGTCATTGGTCTCCTTCCTCAGTTTCTCCACAGCGCTGTAACAGGCCTGCCGCCGTTTTCGTTCCACTGAGCCGACATGGTGTCTAACCTCAGCTTGTTGCTAACTGACGCCTAATTTTTCAGTCTAATGCAGAGTTCATTCATTGAACCACCAGACTTGTAAACTTAAATAAAATGTGTGAACTTCTCTGTAGTTTGCTTGCTTTTCCTGTTCTGATTGTGATGTCTTGATTCATTTCTGTATAATTTCTAACCACAGAAATGGCTATTCTCCTTCCAGTGTCACTGCTTTCTTACTGGTCCTGACAATTTATTTTAGTGTTTTTGAGCAATAAGGGACCAGGGTGTGCTGTGTTATTCCTGAGGGCTGTTAGTACGACATCATGGAGTGTATGTATACAGCAGTTGACTCGTAACATTCCCCATATGCCTGAGATGCCAAAACTACCGGAATAAAATGTTTTGTCACCATCCATTATACCCATTACTGGATCATGTACCATAGTGCTAAGCTACAGTGTTCATATCACCCAGATTATAATCAGAAATGTCACCCAATGCATGGCTGACTTCTTATGGCTTTTTGTGTAGTAACTGGTGTTTAGCTGGAGTGTTAAAATAGTTGTTGGAAAAAAATATTTAGAAACGTGGAGTAAGACTGTTATTTTCCAGTCTTGTTGCCCGTCTGACCTTCATTGATACATGTACATTTGTACATCAAATTCAACGGGGTATAAGATTGTAACAACATTTCTCAGTTGCAACATCTGATGTTGCCTTTATACTATTTTTCTATTGAATATAGGGTTTAAATTATCTGCACATCATTGCATTGTTAACATGTAAGCATCTTAACTGCTCGACTGAAACTGTAGATGGTTCATTCATCTAAATTCACAACTCCAAATGCCCACCACGCTTAAAAGGGCAGTGTACAAGCATGCTGTCACCGTGACAAGCAACTCGAGACACGACTGGCGCCATAAAGTTGCATGATAGTTATGCATAATTCCAGTGAGAAATTTCCTTAAACATTGCAGGGACCAAATGAGTGCGATAGAAAAAGAACACGCGCAGTTTAACTGCTTGGTTTGGTGCACCAACAAATTGCTGGAGCACCCTGGATAACAAAGTGGCAATATCTACACGTTATACAAACAATATTGCACGGAACACGTGATGATTGAGCAGTTACAAGTTAGCGCACAAGCGACAACGCGAATGGATATCCCGCAGTAGCAGTAGACGTGGGAAGTGGTGACAGAAACATGGGTAACCAACATTTACCATAAAAGAAATTAACTAGTCCACCAGCCAGGGAAACACCAACATTTCTCTCTGAATATACCGCACAAATGCCCGGGTGTACTTGAAATATCCGACAGCAAACTATCTGAACCCAAACACTCACTGGGGATTATAAAACAGACATTACACAACATCAAACTACAACTTTAATAATATAAAGATTCATCGTTAAAACGTCCGTACACATCTCAAACTTCGCTTACCTAGCAAAGTGCCCACCAAATATATTTGGGTACATCAAAATGATTACGCAAGGTTTAGCTACCAGTTGTAAACAGTCTGTCGGAAACCCCGGTACAGCACTTTCAATCACTACCACGCATTGAGGATGCACAGAGTATAACTAGTCATCAACAGCTCCAAAACGAACGTCCATAACAGCCTAACCGCTCTATAGAGGTCGGGAAGCAAACCATCAGCGGTTGATTCATCCTGGGGGTGAATATAAAATAATTTGGACCCGAGACAACATTCGGCCCACAACACAACGTGACTTAATGACACGACAAGCAATCACCATCCCAACTACTTTAACTGACGCAGATCACTTTATAGGCACTGGTCGGCATAAGCAACCAATAACGAACATCTGATTCGCTCTGTTACAACAGTATAGGGACGAAACGTGCTGCCATCTAGTGGGTGAAACGGAGTGTATACCGTATAAAAGTCATGCTTTTGAACATTGTTTATGTATTCAAAATCTAAGCTCTATCTGAAGATTCTGAATCATAGTCCATATGCTTGATATCACCCTCTATAAACACCATAAAGGTTTAAATAAAATTACAAAAATATTTGTACATTTGTTTGACTAAGGAAATAGTCAGCTGGTTGAAAATGGTATTGATTTGCATTTTCCCATCATGCCTCAATGAAATTGGTCAGAAATATTCTAAAGTAACATTATATGTAGCATTATCAGCTTCACTGAAACGTTAATCATTACATTGATTTTGCAATAACATCGTTGGACAAGTTGCTTAACATACGTTCGACGGCCAAACCATAAGAAACTTTAACACTGCATGTACGGCAATATAAAGACAACGAGTGAGTCCAAAACTCCATGTGGGCGGAAGCTCATTGTAGAGGTCACGTGCCGAGTGCTCGTCACTCAACCAATCACCTCGGGGAAGGTCTGAGACAAGAGCCAATTGCTGCCCTAGCAGGGCATCACCTGATCCGGGTGAGTGAGTGCACAGAAAATGTGGGCCGTCGTGAGTGTTCTTAACAGGAGAAACCAGGTGGCGCAGCTCTCCAGCGCCGCTGGTGGATGTGACCTCACTGGCTTGGAATCACTCATGGCTGGCGTATGAGTGCGATGTATGAGTTGGAGTACACCTCCAGAACCCAATTCAGACTACTCTCCCCCCACACTTTTTAGAACAGAACATAAGATGCTAACATCGCAAAAAACACGCCAACCGCTCTGTTCACGAGTTTCCAGCAAGTTCTTCCAGCATTCATTCCTCACAACTGACTGGTCATCCTTTACAGGAAACCTGCAATCAGTTTATAGTAATTATTCCAGTGATTAATAGGAACATTTTGATTTAACTGATTAGATACGTATTAGATACTATGAATTATTCTTTAGATACTAGTAAAGTTCTATTGGGAGTAGTTGCAATTTCCTTGCTACTAATCAAATCCATATTCTGACTAAAGATGAAATGTAGCTAATTGAAATATATATATTTTGAATCCCTGGTGCCTGTCCTGCTGTAGAATGCTAACACTCTTGTGTTTTTGCCTGCAGAGTTGTACCTGTTGTGTGTTGGTTTACTAGTGCCGAATGTTAACCCTGGTGTCTACTGTTTTTCCTGGTGAAGAATTTTTACTCTCTGGGATTTTTCTTATCCTGCCGCTGAATTTTAACTCTCTGGTGTGTTTCTTTTTCCTGGTGTAGAATTTTTCCTGCCTGGTGTTTGTCCTCTCCCGGCGTAGAATGTTACCAGGCTGTTTCTCTTATGGTGGCGGCGCTGGGTGGAAACACCAGCCTCTGTTTCAATGTCATCATAGAGATTGAGTAGACGAGATGGGAAACCGGCCTCTGCAATTAATTTTCCTGCTTACATATGATTTTCAAGTCATGTGAAATTGCATAAAATCACAAAATTTGGCTTCGTCCAAATTCGGGCTCCCCATGTGCTCAGGCCACTGTTCTCTTGTCAGGAAAAGTAAGGAGAAACCAATTGTGCATCAGTAAACAATTACAGTCCCTCAAAAAGGTGTTGATGTGGGTCCAATAATTTGTTGACTCGTGTTATCCAAAACTTGACCAAAACCATGCGGACCAATCTAAACCGTTTTGATTTGTAATGTCCCAGCATGCCTCATTCTAGTTATTCTGGAGATCCTTCTAGTTATTGGTTGTAGTAATAGTCATATGTTACTCAAACAGCTTAACCCATGTAATATTTTCTATTCAACTCAATACACGTATATAGAAACTGCCTCATTGATCAAGACCTGTAACTAAAGACTGAATGACAAACCGTAGTGAGGTTTATCATGGCTTCTGTGGCAGTATAAAACCACCAATCACAAAGACATTACCTATGGGAGGAAGCTCATTGTAGAGGTCACGTGCCGAGTGCTCGTCACTCAACCAATCACCTCGGGGAAGGTCTGAGACAAGAGCCAATTGCTGCCCTAGCAGGGCATCACCTGATCCGGGTGAGTGAGTGCACAGAAAATGTGGGCCGTCGTGAGTGTTCTTAACAGGAGAAACCAGGTGGCGCAGCTCTCCAGCGCCGCTGGTGGATGTGACCTCACTGGCTTGGAATCACTCATGGCTGGCGTATGAGTGCGATGTATGAGTTGGAGTACACCTCCAGAACCCAATTCAGACTACTCTCCCCCCACCCTTTTTAGAACAGAACATAAGATGCTAACATCGCAAAAAACACGCCAACCGCTCTGTTCACGAGTTTCCAGCAAGTTCTTCCAGCATTCATTCCTCACAACTGACTGGTCATCCTTTACAGGAAACCTGCAATCAGTTTATAGTAATTATTCCAGTGATTAATAGGAACATTTTGATTTAACTGATTAGATACGTATTAGATACTATGAATTATTCTTTAGATACTAGTAAAGTTCTATTGGGAGTAGTTGCAATTTCCTTGCTACTAATCAAATCCATATTCTGACTAAAGATGAAATGTAGCTAATTGAAATATATATATTTTGAATCCCTGGTGCCTGTCCTGCTGTAGAATGCTAACACTCTTGTGTTTTTGCCTGCAGAGTTGTACCTGTTGTGTGTTGGTTTACTAGTGCCGAATGTTAACCCTGGTGTCTAGTGTTTTTCCTGGTGAAGAATTTTTACTCTCTGGGATTTTTCTTATCCTGCCGCTGAATTTTAACTCTCTGGTGTGTTTCTTTTTCCTGGTGTAGAATTTTTCCTGCCTGGTGTTTGTCCTCTCCCGGCGTAGAATGTTACCAGGCTGTTTCTCTTATGGTGGCGGCGCTGGGTGGAAACACCAGCCTCTGTTTCAATGTCATCATAGAGATTGAGTAGACGAGATGGGAAACCGGCCTCTGCAATTAATTTTCCTGCTTACATATGATTTTCAAGTCATGTGAAATTGCATAAAATCACAAAATTTGGCTTCGTCCAAATTCGGGCTCCCCATGTGCTCAGGCCACTGTTCTCTTGTCAGGAAAAGTAAGGAGAAACCAATTGTGCATCAGTAAACAATTACAGTCCCTCAAAAAGGTGTTGATGTGGGTCCAATAATTTGTTGACTCGTGTTATCCAAAACTTGACCAAAACCATGCGGACCAATCTAAACCGTTTTGATTTGTAATGTCCCAGCATGCCTCATTCTAGTTATTCTGGAGATCCTTCTAGTTATTGGTTGTAGTAATAGTCATATGTTACTCAAACAGCTTAACCCATGTAATATTTTCTATTCAACTCAATACACGTATATAGAAACTGCCTCATTGATCAAGACCTGTAACTAAAGACTGAATGACAAACCGTAGTGAGGTTTATCATGGCTTCTGTGGCAGTATAAAACCACCAATCACAAAGACATTACCTATGGGAGGAAGCTCATTGTAGAGGTCACGTGCCGAGTGCTCGTCACTCAACCAATCACCTCGGGGAAGGTCTGAGACAAGAGCCAATTGCTGCCCTAGCAGGGCATCACCTGATCCGGGTGAGTGAGTGCACAGAAAATGTGGGCCGTCGTGAGTGTTCTTAACAGGAGAAACCAGGTGGCGCAGCTCTCCAGCGCCGCTGGTGGATGTGACCTCACTGGCTTGGAATCACTCATGGCTGGCGTATGAGTGCGATGTATGAGTTGGAGTACACCTCCAGAACCCAATTCAGACTACTCTCCCCCCACACTTTTTAGAACAGAACATAAGATGCTAACATCGCAAAAAACACGCCAACCGCTCTGTTCACGAGTTTCCAGCAAGTTCTTCCAGCATTCATTCCTCACAACTGACTGGTCATCCTTTACAGGAAACCTGCAATCAGTTTATAGTAATTATTCCAGTGATTAATAGGAACATTTTGATTTAACTGATTAGATACGTATTAGATACTATGAATTATTCTTTAGATACTAGTAAAGTTCTATTGGGAGTAGTTGCAATTTCCTTGCTACTAATCAAATCCATATTCTGACTAAAGATGAAATGTAGCTAATTGAAATATATATATTTTGAATCCCTGGTGCCTGTCCTGCTGTAGAATGCTAACACTCTTGTGTTTTTGCCTGCAGAGTTGTACCTGTTGTGTGTTGGTTTACTAGTGCCGAATGTTAACCCTGGTGTCTACTGTTTTTCCTGGTGAAGAATTTTTACTCTCTGGGATTTTTCTTATCCTGCCGCTGAATTTTAACTCTCTGGTGTGTTTCTTTTTCCTGGTGTAGAATTTTTCCTGCCTGGTGTTTGTCCTCTCCCGGCGTAGAATGTTACCAGGCTGTTTCTCTTATGGTGGCGGCGCTGGGTGGAAACACCAGCCTCTGTTTCAATGTCATCATAGAGATTGAGTAGACGAGATGGGAAACCGGCCTCTGCAATTAATTTTCCTGCTTACATATGATTTTCAAGTCATGTGAAATTGCATAAAATCACAAAATTTGGCTTCGTCCAAATTCGGGCTCCCCATGTGCTCAGGCCACTGTTCTCTTGTCAGGAAAAGTAAGGAGAAACCAATTGTGCATCAGTAAACAATTACAGTCCCTCAAAAAGGTGTTGATGTGGGTCCAATAATTTGTTGACTCGTGTTATCCAAAACTTGACCAAAACCATGCGGACCAATCTAAACCGTTTTGATTTGTAATGTCCCAGCATGCCTCATTCTAGTTATTCTGGAGATCCTTCTAGTTATTGGTTGTAGTAATAGTCATATGTTACTCAAACAGCTTAACCCATGTAATATTTTCTATTCAACTCAATACACGTATATAGAAACTGCCTCATTGATCAAGACCTGTAACTAAAGACTGAATGACAAACCGTAGTGAGGTTTATCATGGCTTCTGTGGCAGTATAAAACCACCAATCACAAAGACATTACCTATGGGAGGAAGCTCATTGTAGAGGTCACGTGCCGAGTGCTCGTCACTCAACCAATCACCTCGGGGAAGGTCTGAGACAAGAGCCAATTGCTGCCCTAGCAGGGCATCACCTGATCCGGGTGAGTGAGTGCACAGAAAATGTGGGCCGTCGTGAGTGTTCTTAACAGGAGAAACCAGGTGGCGCAGCTCTCCAGCGCCGCTGGTGGATGTGACCTCACTGGCTTGGAATCACTCATGGCTGGCGTATGAGTGCGATGTATGAGTTGGAGTACACCTCCAGAACCCAATTCAGACTACTCTCCCCCCACCCTTTTTAGAACAGAACATAAGATGCTAACATCGCAAAAAACACGCCAACCGCTCTGTTCACGAGTTTCCAGCAAGTTCTTCCAGCATTCATTCCTCACAACTGACTGGTCATCCTTTACAGGAAACCTGCAATCAGTTTATAGTAATTATTCCAGTGATTAATAGGAACATTTTGATTTAACTGATTAGATACGTATTAGATACTATGAATTATTCTTTAGATACTAGTAAAGTTCTATTGGGAGTAGTTGCAATTTCCTTGCTACTAATCAAATCCATATTCTGACTAAAGATGAAATGTAGCTAATTGAAATATATATATTTTGAATCCCTGGTGCCTGTCCTGCTGTAGAATGCTAACACTCTTGTGTTTTTGCCTGCAGAGTTGTACCTGTTGTGTGTTGGTTTACTAGTGCCGAATGTTAACCCTGGTGTCTAGTGTTTTTCCTGGTGAAGAATTTTTACTCTCTGGGATTTTTCTTATCCTGCCGCTGAATTTTAACTCTCTGGTGTGTTTCTTTTTCCTGGTGTAGAATTTTTCCTGCCTGGTGTTTGTCCTCTCCCGGCGTAGAATGTTACCAGGCTGTTTCTCTTATGGTGGCGGCGCTGGGTGGAAACACCAGCCTCTGTTTCAATGTCATCATAGAGATTGAGTAGACGAGATGGGAAACCGGCCTCTGCAATTAATTTTCCTGCTTACATATGATTTTCAAGTCATGTGAAATTGCATAAAATCACAAAATTTGGCTTCGTCCAAATTCGGGCTCCCCATGTGCTCAGGCCACTGTTCTCTTGTCAGGAAAAGTAAGGAGAAACCAATTGTGCATCAGTAAACAATTACAGTCCCTCAAAAAGGTGTTGATGTGGGTCCAATAATTTGTTGACTCGTGTTATCCAAAACTTGACCAAAACCATGCGGACCAATCTAAACCGTTTTGATTTGTAATGTCCCAGCATGCCTCATTCTAGTTATTCTGGAGATCCTTCTAGTTATTGGTTGTAGTAATAGTCATATGTTACTCAAACAGCTTAACCCATGTAATATTTTCTATTCAACTCAATACACGTATATAGAAACTGCCTCATTGATCAAGACCTGTAACTAAAGACTGAATGACAAACCGTAGTGAGGTTTATCATGGCTTCTGTGGCAGTATAAAACCACCAATCACAAAGACATTACCTATGGGAGGAAGCTCATTGTAGAGGTCACGTGCCGAGTGCTCGTCACTCAACCAATCACCTCGGGGAAGGTCTGAGACAAGAGCCAATTGCTGCCCTAGCAGGGCATCACCTGATCCGGGTGAGTGAGTGCACAGAAAATGTGGGCCGTCGTGAGTGTTCTTAACAGGAGAAACCAGGTGGCGCAGCTCTCCAGCGCCGCTGGTGGATGTGACCTCACTGGCTTGGAATCACTCATGGCTGGCGTATGAGTGCGATGTATGAGTTGGAGTACACCTCCAGAACCCAATTCAGACTACTCTCCCCCCACACTTTTTAGAACAGAACATAAGATGCTAACATCGCAAAAAACACGCCAACCGCTCTGTTCACGAGTTTCCAGCAAGTTCTTCCAGCATTCATTCCTCACAACTGACTGGTCATCCTTTACAGGAAACCTGCAATCAGTTTATAGTAATTATTCCAGTGATTAATAGGAACATTTTGATTTAACTGATTAGATACGTATTAGATACTATGAATTATTCTTTAGATACTAGTAAAGTTCTATTGGGAGTAGTTGCAATTTCCTTGCTACTAATCAAATCCATATTCTGACTAAAGATGAAATGTAGCTAATTGAAATATATATATTTTGAATCCCTGGTGCCTGTCCTGCTGTAGAATGCTAACACTCTTGTGTTTTTGCCTGCAGAGTTGTACCTGTTGTGTGTTGGTTTACTAGTGCCGAATGTTAACCCTGGTGTCTAGTGTTTTTCCTGGTGAAGAATTTTTACTCTCTGGGATTTTTCTTATCCTGCCGCTGAATTTTAACTCTCTGGTGTGTTTCTTTTTCCTGGTGTAGAATTTTTCCTGCCTGGTGTTTGTCCTCTCCCGGCGTAGAATGTTACCAGGCTGTTTCTCTTATGGTGGCGGCGCTGGGTGGAAACACCAGCCTCTGTTTCAATGTCATCATAGAGATTGAGTAGACGAGATGGGAAACCGGCCTCTGCAATTAATTTTCCTGCTTACATATGATTTTCAAGTCATGTGAAATTGCATAAAATCACAAAATTTGGCTTCGTCCAAATTCGGGCTCCCCATGTGCTCAGGCCACTGTTCTCTTGTCAGGAAAAGTAAGGAGAAACCAATTGTGCATCAGTAAACAATTACAGTCCCTCAAAAAGGTGTTGATGTGGGTCCAATAATTTGTTGACTCGTGTTATCCAAAACTTGACCAAAACCATGCGGACCAATCTAAACCGTTTTGATTTGTAATGTCCCAGCATGCCTCATTCTAGTTATTCTGGAGATCCTTCTAGTTATTGGTTGTAGTAATAGTCATATGTTACTCAAACAGCTTAACCCATGTAATATTTTCTATTCAACTCAATACACGTATATAGAAACTGCCTCATTGATCAAGACCTGTAACTAAAGACTGAATGACAAACCGTAGTGAGGTTTATCATGGCTTCTGTGGCAGTATAAAACCACCAATCACAAAGACATTACCTATGGGAGGAAGCTCATTGTAGAGGTCACGTGCCGAGTGCTCGTCACTCAACCAATCACCTCGGGGAAGGTCTGAGACAAGAGCCAATTGCTGCCCTAGCAGGGCATCACCTGATCCGGGTGAGTGAGTGCACAGAAAATGTGGGCCGTCGTGAGTGTTCTTAACAGGAGAAACCAGGTGGCGCAGCTCTCCAGCGCCGCTGGTGGATGTGACCTCACTGGCTTGGAATCACTCATGGCTGGCATATGAGTGCGATGTATGAGTTGGAGTACACCTCCAGAACCCAATTCAGACTACTCTCCCCCCACCCTTTTTAGAACAGAACATAAGATGCTAACATCGCAAAAAACACGCCAACCGCTCTGTTCACGAGTTTCCAGCAAGTTCTTCCAGCATTCATTCCTCACAACTGACTGGTCATCCTTTACAGGAAACCTGCAATCAGTTTATAGTAATTATTCCAGTGATTAATAGGAACATTTTGATTTAACTGATTAGATACGTATTAGATACTATGAATTATTCTTTAGATACTAGTAAAGTTCTATTGGGAGTAGTTGCAATTTCCTTGCTACTAATCAAATCCATATTCTGACTAAAGATGAAATGTAGCTAATTGAAATATATATATTTTGAATCCCTGGTGCCTGTCCTGCTGTAGAATGCTAACACTCTTGTGTTTTTGCCTGCAGAGTTGTACCTGTTGTGTGTTGGTTTACTAGTGCCGAATGTTAACCCTGGTGTCTAGTGTTTTTCCTGGTGAAGAATTTTTACTCTCTGGGATTTTTCTTATCCTGCCGCTGAATTTTAACTCTCTGGTGTGTTTCTTTTTCCTGGTGTAGAATTTTTCCTGCCTGGTGTTTGTCCTCTCCCGGCGTAGAATGTTACCAGGCTGTTTCTCTTATGGTGGCGGCGCTGGGTGGAAACACCAGCCTCTGTTTCAATGTCATCATAGAGATTGAGTAGACGAGATGGGAAACCGGCCTCTGCAATTAATTTTCCTGCTTACATATGATTTTCAAGTCATGTGAAATTGCATAAAATCACAAAATTTGGCTTCGTCCAAATTCGGGCTCCCCATGTGCTCAGGCCACTGTTCTCTTGTCAGGAAAAGTAAGGAGAAACCAATTGTGCATCAGTAAACAATTACAGTCCCTCAAAAAGGTGTTGATGTGGGTCCAATAATTTGTTGACTCGTGTTATCCAAAACTTGACCAAAACCATGCGGACCAATCTAAACCGTTTTGATTTGTAATGTCCCAGCATGCCTCATTCTAGTTATTCTGGAGATCCTTCTAGTTATTGGTTGTAGTAATAGTCATATGTTACTCAAACAGCTTAACCCATGTAATATTTTCTATTCAACTCAATACACGTATATAGAAACTGCCTCATTGATCAAGACCTGTAACTAAAGACTGAATGACAAACCGTAGTGAGGTTTATCATGGCTTCTGTGGCAGTATAAAACCACCAATCACAAAGACATTACCTATGGGAGGAAGCTCATTGTAGAGGTCACGTGCCGAGTGCTCGTCACTCAACCAATCACCTCGGGGAAGGTCTGAGACAAGAGCCAATTGCTGCCCTAGCAGGGCATCACTTGATCCGGGTGAGTGAGTGCACAGAAAATGTGGGCCGTCGTGAGTGTTCTTAACAGGAGAAACCAGGTGGCGCGCCGCTGGTGGATGTGACCTCACTGGCTTGGAATCACTCATGGCTGGCGTATGAGTGCGATGTATGAGTTGGAGTACACCTCCAGAACCCAATTCAGACTACTCTCCCCCCACACTTTTTAGAACAGAACATAAGATGCTAACATCGCAAAAAACACGCCAACCGCTCTGTTCACGAGTTTCCAGCAAGTTCTTCCAGCATTCATTCCTCACAACTGACTGGTCATCCTTTACAGGAAACCTGCAATCAGTTTATAGTAATTATTCCAGTGATTAATAGGAACATTTTGATTTAACTGATTAGATACGTATTAGATACTATGAATTATTCTTTAGATACTAGTAAAGTTCTATTGGGAGTAGTTGCAATTTCCTTGCTACTAATCAAATCCATATTCTGACTAAAGATGAAATGTAGCTAATTGAAATATATATATTTTGAATCCCTGGTGCCTGTCCTGCTGTAGAATGCTAACACTCTTGTGTTTTTGCCTGCAGAGTTGTACCTGTTGTGTGTTGGTTTACTAGTGCCGAATGTTAACCCTGGTGTCTAGTGTTTTTCCTGGTGAAGAATTTTTACTCTCTGGGATTTTTCTTATCCTGCCGCTGAATTTTAACTCTCTGGTGTGTTTCTTTTTCCTGGTGTAGAATTTTTCCTGCCTGGTGTTTGTCCTCTCCCGGCGTAGAATGTTACCAGGCTGTTTCTCTTATGGTGGCGGCGCTGGGTGGAAACACCAGCCTCTGTTTCAATGTCATCATAGAGATTGAGTAGACGAGATGGGAAACCGGCCTCTGCAATTAATTTTCCTGCTTACATATGATTTTCAAGTCATGTGAAATTGCATAAAATCACAAAATTTGGCTTCGTCCAAATTCGGGCTCCCCATGTGCTCAGGCCACTGTTCTCTTGTCAGGAAAAGTAAGGAGAAACCAATTGTGCATCAGTAAACAATTACAGTCCCTCAAAAAGGTGTTGATGTGGGTCCAATAATTTGTTGACTCGTGTTATCCAAAACTTGACCAAAACCATGCGGACCAATCTAAACCGTTTTGATTTGTAATGTCCCAGCATGCCTCATTCTAGTTATTCTGGAGATCCTTCTAGTTATTGGTTGTAGTAATAGTCATATGTTACTCAAACAGCTTAACCCATGTAATATTTTCTATTCAACTCAATACACGTATATAGAAACTGCCTCATTGATCAAGACCTGTAACTAAAGACTGAATGACAAACCGTAGTGAGGTTTATCATGGCTTCTGTGGCAGTATAAAACCACCAATCACAAAGACATTACCTATGGGAGGAAGCTCATTGTAGAGGTCACGTGCCGAGTGCTCGTCACTCAACCAATCACCTCGGGGAAGGTCTGAGACAAGAGCCAATTGCTGCCCTAGCAGGGCATCACCTGATCCGGGTGAGTGAGTGCACAGAAAATGTGGGCCGTCGTGAGTGTTCTTAACAGGAGAAACCAGGTGGCGCAGCTCTCCAGCGCCGCTGGTGGATGTGACCTCACTGGCTTGGAATCACTCATGGCTGGCGTATGAGTGCGATGTATGAGTTGGAGTACACCTCCAGAACCCAATTCAGACTACTCTCCCCCCACACTTTTTAGAACAGAACATAAGATGCTAACATCGCAAAAAACACGCCAACCGCTCTGTTCACGAGTTTCCAGCAAGTTCTTCCAGCATTCATTCCTCACAACTGACTGGTCATCCTTTACAGGAAACCTGCAATCAGTTTATAGTAATTATTCCAGTGATTAATAGGAACATTTTGATTTAACTGATTAGATACGTATTAGATACTATGAATTATTCTTTAGATACTAGTAAAGTTCTATTGGGAGTAGTTGCAATTTCCTTGCTACTAATCAAATCCATATTCTGACTAAAGATGAAATGTAGCTAATTGAAATATATATATTTTGAATCCCTGGTGCCTGTCCTGCTGTAGAATGCTAACACTCTTGTGTTTTTGCCTGCAGAGTTGTACCTGTTGTGTGTTGGTTTACTAGTGCCGAATGTTAACCCTGGTGTCTAGTGTTTTTCCTGGTGAAGAATTTTTACTCTCTGGGATTTTTCTTATCCTGCCGCTGAATTTTAACTCTCTGGTGTGTTTCTTTTTCCTGGTGTAGAATTTTTCCTGCCTGGTGTTTGTCCTCTCCCGGCGTAGAATGTTACCAGGCTGTTTCTCTTATGGTGGCGGCGCTGGGTGGAAACACCAGCCTCTGTTTCAATGTCATCATAGAGATTGAGTAGACGAGATGGGAAACCGGCCTCTGCAATTAATTTTCCTGCTTACATATGATTTTCAAGTCATGTGAAATTGCATAAAATCACAAAATTTGGCTTCGTCCAAATTCGGGCTCCCCATGTGCTCAGGCCACTGTTCTCTTGTCAGGAAAAGTAAGGAGAAACCAATTGTGCATCAGTAAACAATTACAGTCCCTCAAAAAGGTGTTGATGTGGGTCCAATAATTTGTTGACTCGTGTTATCCAAAACTTGACCAAAACCATGCGGACCAATCTAAACCGTTTTGATTTGTAATGTCCCAGCATGCCTCATTCTAGTTATTCTGGAGATCCTTCTAGTTATTGGTTGTAGTAATAGTCATATGTTACTCAAACAGCTTAACCCATGTAATATTTTCTATTCAACTCAATACACGTATATAGAAACTGCCTCATTGATCAAGACCTGTAACTAAAGACTGAATGACAAACCGTAGTGAGGTTTATCATGGCTTCTGTGGCAGTATAAAACCACCAATCACAAAGACATTACCTATGGGAGGAAGCTCATTGTAGAGGTCACGTGCCGAGTGCTCGTCACTCAACCAATCACCTCGGGGAAGGTCTGAGACAAGAGCCAATTGCTGCCCTAGCAGGGCATCACTTGATCCGGGTGAGTGAGTGCACAGAAAATGTGGGCCGTCGTGAGTGTTCTTAACAGGAGAAACCAGGTGGCGCGCCGCTGGTGGATGTGACCTCACTGGCTTGGAATCACTCATGGCTGGCGTATGAGTGCGATGTATGAGTTGGAGTACACCTCCAGAACCCAATTCAGACTACTCTCCCCCCACCCTTTTTAGAACAGAACATAAGATGCTAACATCGCAAAAAACACGCCAACCGCTCTGTTCACGAGTTTCCAGCAAGTTCTTCCAGCATTCATTCCTCACAACTGACTGGTCATCCTTTACAGGAAACCTGCAATCAGTTTATAGTAATTATTCCAGTGATTAATAGGAACATTTTGATTTAACTGATTAGATACGTATTAGATACTATGAATTATTCTTTAGATACTAGTAAAGTTCTATTGGGAGTAGTTGCAATTTCCTTGCTACTAATCAAATCCATATTCTGACTAAAGATGAAATGTAGCTAATTGAAATATATATATTTTGAATCCCTGGTGCCTGTCCTGCTGTAGAATGCTAACACTCTTGTGTTTTTGCCTGCAGAGTTGTACCTGTTGTGTGTTGGTTTACTAGTGCCGAATGTTAACCCTGGTGTCTAGTGTTTTTCCTGGTGAAGAATTTTTACTCTCTGGGATTTTTCTTATCCTGCCGCTGAATTTTAACTCTCTGGTGTGTTTCTTTTTCCTGGTGTAGAATTTTTCCTGCCTGGTGTTTGTCCTCTCCCGGCGTAGAATGTTACCAGGCTGTTTCTCTTATGGTGGCGGCGCTGGGTGGAAACACCAGCCTCTGTTTCAATGTCATCATAGAGATTGAGTAGACGAGATGGGAAACCGGCCTCTGCAATTAATTTTCCTGCTTACATATGATTTTCAAGTCATGTGAAATTGCATAAAATCACAAAATTTGGCTTCGTCCAAATTCGGGCTCCCCATGTGCTCAGGCCACTGTTCTCTTGTCAGGAAAAGTAAGGAGAAACCAATTGTGCATCAGTAAACAATTACAGTCCCTCAAAAAGGTGTTGATGTGGGTCCAATAATTTGTTGACTCGTGTTATCCAAAACTTGACCAAAACCATGCGGACCAATCTAAACCGTTTTGATTTGTAATGTCCCAGCATGCCTCATTCTAGTTATTCTGGAGATCCTTCTAGTTATTGGTTGTAGTAATAGTCATATGTTACTCAAACAGCTTAACCCATGTAATATTTTCTATTCAACTCAATACACGTATATAGAAACTGCCTCATTGATCAAGACCTGTAACTAAAGACTGAATGACAAACCGTAGTGAGGTTTATCATGGCTTCTGTGGCAGTATAAAACCACCAATCACAAAGACATTACCTATGGGAGGAAGCTCATTGTAGAGGTCACGTGCCGAGTGCTCGTCACTCAACCAATCACCTCGGGGAAGGTCTGAGACAAGAGCCAATTGCTGCCCTAGCAGGGCATCACCTGATCCGGGTGAGTGAGTGCACAGAAAATGTGGGCCGTCGTGAGTGTTCTTAACAGGAGAAACCAGGTGGCGCAGCTCTCCAGCGCCGCTGGTGGATGTGACCTCACTGGCTTGGAATCACTCATGGCTGGCGTATGAGTGCGATGTATGAGTTGGAGTACACCTCCAGAACCCAATTCAGACTACTCTCCCCCCACACTTTTTAGAACAGAACATAAGATGCTAACATCGCAAAAAACACGCCAACCGCTCTGTTCACGAGTTTCCAGCAAGTTCTTCCAGCATTCATTCCTCACAACTGACTGGTCATCCTTTACAGGAAACCTGCAATCAGTTTATAGTAATTATTCCAGTGATTAATAGGAACATTTTGATTTAACTGATTAGATACGTATTAGATACTATGAATTATTCTTTAGATACTAGTAAAGTTCTATTGGGAGTAGTTGCAATTTCCTTGCTACTAATCAAATCCATATTCTGACTAAAGATGAAATGTAGCTAATTGAAATATATATATTTTGAATCCCTGGTGCCTGTCCTGCTGTAGAATGCTAACACTCTTGTGTTTTTGCCTGCAGAGTTGTACCTGTTGTGTGTTGGTTTACTAGTGCCGAATGTTAACCCTGGTGTCTAGTGTTTTTCCTGGTGAAGAATTTTTACTCTCTGGGATTTTTCTTATCCTGCCGCTGAATTTTAACTCTCTGGTGTGTTTCTTTTTCCTGGTGTAGAATTTTTCCTGCCTGGTGTTTGTCCTCTCCCGGCGTAGAATGTTACCAGGCTGTTTCTCTTATGGTGGCGGCGCTGGGTGGAAACACCAGCCTCTGTTTCAATGTCATCATAGAGATTGAGTAGACGAGATGGGAAACCGGCCTCTGCAATTAATTTTCCTGCTTACATATGATTTTCAAGTCATGTGAAATTGCATAAAATCACAAAATTTGGCTTCGTCCAAATTCGGGCTCCCCATGTGCTCAGGCCACTGTTCTCTTGTCAGGAAAAGTAAGGAGAAACCAATTGTGCATCAGTAAACAATTACAGTCCCTCAAAAAGGTGTTGATGTGGGTCCAATAATTTGTTGACTCGTGTTATCCAAAACTTGACCAAAACCATGCGGACCAATCTAAACCGTTTTGATTTGTAATGTCCCAGCATGCCTCATTCTAGTTATTCTGGAGATCCTTCTAGTTATTGGTTGTAGTAATAGTCATATGTTACTCAAACAGCTTAACCCATGTAATATTTTCTATTCAACTCAATACACGTATATAGAAACTGCCTCATTGATCAAGACCTGTAACTAAAGACTGAATGACAAACCGTAGTGAGGTTTATCATGGCTTCTGTGGCAGTATAAAACCACCAATCACAAAGACATTACCTATGGGAGGAAGCTCATTGTAGAGGTCACGTGCCGAGTGCTCGTCACTCAACCAATCACCTCGGGGAAGGTCTGAGACAAGAGCCAATTGCTGCCCTAGCAGGGCATCACCTGATCCGGGTGAGTGAGTGCACAGAAAATGTGGGCCGTCGTGAGTGTTCTTAACAGGAGAAACCAGGTGGCGCAGCTCTCCAGCGCCGCTGGTGGATGTGACCTCACTGGCTTGGAATCACTCATGGCTGGCGTATGAGTGCGATGTATGAGTTGGAGTACACCTCCAGAACCCAATTCAGACTACTCTCCCCCCACACTTTTTAGAACAGAACATAAGATGCTAACATCGCAAAAAACACGCCAACCGCTCTGTTCACGAGTTTCCAGCAAGTTCTTCCAGCATTCATTCCTCACAACTGACTGGTCATCCTTTACAGGAAACCTGCAATCAGTTTATAGTAATTATTCCAGTGATTAATAGGAACATTTTGATTTAACTGATTAGATACGTATTAGATACTATGAATTATTCTTTAGATACTAGTAAAGTTCTATTGGGAGTAGTTGCAATTTCCTTGCTACTAATCAAATCCATATTCTGACTAAAGATGAAATGTAGCTAATTGAAATATATATATTTTGAATCTCTGGTGCCTGTCCTGCTGTAGAATGCTAACACTCTTGTGTTTTTGCCTGCAGAGTTGTACCTGTTGTGTGTTGGTTTTCTAGTGCCGAATGTTAACCCTGGTGTCTAGTGTTTTTCCTGGTGAAGAATTTTTACTCTCTGGGATTTTTCTTATCCTGCCGCTGAATTTTAACTCTCTGGTGTGTTTCTTTTTCCTGGTGTAGAATTTTTCCTGCCTGGTGTTTGTCTTCTCCCGGCGTAGAATGTTACCAGGCTGTTTCTCTTATGGTGGTGGCGCTGGGTGGAAACACCAGCCTCTGTTTCAATGTCATCATAGAGATTGAGTAGACGGGATGGGAAACCGGCCTCTGGCCTTTGCAATTCATTTTCCTGCTTACAAATGATTTTCAAATCATTGTAGTGAGTAGACGAGATGGTTTGCATTTTGTTTTATTATGTATTCCCTAAACCTATTAATTTTTATATCTTTTAAGTTACATAAATTACCAAAGTCCATTGTTTCAGGGTCAGAGTGTGCGCATCCTACTCTTTTCCCTTTTGGTTATCTTTCTCTATAGAAAACCTCCTCTGTTCTCCTTTTCTTTGTAGCCAAGGCAACTGGTCTGGGTGTTGCTCTGTCTTTGTGTTTTGTTTTCCTTTGGCAAAGGTCTTTATTTACTGCTTAAGCGCACCTCCTTTTTGTCTCTTTATCAACTCTCCTCACCTTTTCACTCTCAGTGCCTCAATTTCTTCAGTTGCTTTGACAGTTTTAATATCTACATATTTTAAAATACCTTTCTCTTAATTGCGTCTCTAATTACCTACTCTCTCTCTTATCCATGACAGGCAAAATATCCCAGTTATGTCCGTGTACATAATAATAATATCCAAAGGAATAGTTAAAAGTAGGTAATTTCAAATGTACTTATGTAAATTAAACTTTTTACAGGATAAGATTGACCTTCACATATCACACGTTTACCAGAATATCGTTGAAATGTACCATTCAACAATTATTATTATTATTTTTTAATCTATGTACTGTTGAAAAGCAAATTTTTGTATTTTACCATTGTTTATATTAATGCTAACCACCACCGGTCGGCGATGTGGTTGTTGGACCGGGATGTTGTAGCAATGGTTAACCATTGAAGAAGAAAACGCAGTTAAGAAACAACCAACATCTTTCATCCTTCCTGTTTCAACTTCAGAAGTGGGTCGTCGTTTCGTGTCTATTTAGACTTAAAGTGAGTACATTTGGCGATTGTAATGTTTGTATGTTGGGCGTCATTTGTATGTTCGGCGTCATACATTGAATATGCTCCATATTAGCGTGGAGGACTGTCCGATGTCCATGTGTAGCTCGCTAAATACTTAGCAAGCTAGTTAGGCAGCTAGTTAGCTAATGTTTAACATAACTAAGGTCCTCGGGTATATTGGCATAATCTAAAATTGGTCTTGATCTTGAATAATGTTAATAAACGATAATAATCGCTCAGAGAGAACCAGCGTGGTGTTCAAGCGTCTAACTACCAACTACCAGTACCAGTGTCACCTGCCCATGTCATTCAATATAATGGCTGCTGCAAGTCAGCTCGATGTACTGAACCAGCAGCTGTCAGAAATAAGGCTTCTAGCTAGCTACATAAAATCCTATCCTCTCTTCTGAAATCCGTTATTCAGTTTACCGAGAGCCTGATGAGTTGTCTTTCTATCTAGCCTTCGTTTTGCAATTCTAGGCTTTACAATAAAAAAAACAGGAAATGTTCATTGGGTCAATAGATTCGTGGATTTGAGGGTTTATTATAAAGTGTGGGGGAAAAACGTTTACTCTACGTGACATTTCGGCTGCTTGCTGCACCGATGTCTAACATGGCTCTATTTCCCAGCCCTACAGTGATGTTAACACTTGTCTGTCCAGTGGTTTTGTTTTAAATGAAAAATACCAAGTCATTTTGTTAGATAACAAAAACTTCTGCATGAGAAGTGTATGGCACTATATAGATTTTCTTGAAAAACTTTCAAGGTGATATATAGACATGCAATAGACACAATACTAAAGACATCTTGATGTCTCTAGTAGCCCATGTGCTCTAAGTAGATTCATTTCACTATCTGTCACTTTTTTACTCTGGTGTCTCTCTTCTCCTGGTGTAGAACGTTAACTCTCTGGTGTCTCTCTTCTCCTGGTGTAGAAGGTTAACTCTCTGGTGTCTCTCTTCTCCTGGTGTAGAAGGTTAACTCTCTGGTGTCTCTCTTCTCCTGGTGTAGAACGTTAACTCTCTGGTGTCTGTTTTTTTTCCTGGTGCAGAATGCGTTACGTCGCTGCTTACCTGTTGGCTGTACTGGGTGGAAACACCAGCCCCAGTGCTAAGGACATCAAGGGCATCCTGGGCAGCGTGGGCATAGAGGCAGATGACCAGCGCCTGAATAAGGTGAGAACAGACAAGTTTCTTCGTCTATTCACATTCTCGAACTCTAAGCATAAGCTCAACAACCTTACATTATGCCCAAATATCCAAATAATCCAAAATGTAACCCCAATTCTAACATGGTATGGATTTTAAAATCTGTGACACACCCTCCTCATCCAGTCATCCGTGGCTGAGATGCCTGGTCTGGAATGATGTTGTTTTGCGGCCTCCTACAGGTTATCAGTGAGCTGAATGGTAAAGACATCAATGAAGTCCTGAATGCAGGTAATCCTCTCACCGCTCTGTCCTTTACCTGTCTGGCTTCCTGTTTCCCTGCGAGCCCTTTTCATCAGTGGTGCCCTACAGAGCCAGAAATGGGGCACCATTTGGGACGCACTTCTGACTTGCTGTCAGAAATGTAAAACTGCTAGCAGTATTGGTCTCGGCGGATGCCGTTGTTCCTATTGACTTCTATGTCTGGCTGTGTTGCTGATCAAACCCATGCTGTCTGTAGGAATGTCCAAGTTGGCCTCCGTGCCAGCAGGGGGCGCTGTGTCAGTGGTTGCAGCTGGTGCCTCTGTAGCTGCTGCTCCCGGGGCCGTTCCTGCTGGTGAGTTTCTTCATCAGGCCTTGCAGTTAAATATATAGGGTCAAAGCAAACAGGAAATATCAAGTCAGTGGTGACATGGTCACTCTCCATGTCTTTCTCGCCCTCTCTCCATGTCTTCTGTTTTTGTCTTGGCAATACTCACTCTTCTGCTTTCCCTCCCTGTTTTTCCTGAATTTGAATCTGTTCTTCTCTTCTCAGCGGAAGAGAAAAAAGAGGAGAAGGAGGAGTCGGAGGAGTCTGATGAAGACATGGGCTTCGGTCTCTTTGATTAGATCCTTCTGACCTTTTGTTTAAAAAACAATTTGCTTTTCTACCTTTTTGTTATCTTAGGAATAAAAAGATCTTATCCTTTGTACATTTAAAAAAAAGCAATAAAAAAACTTTGTAAAATGTAATTTTCAGAGTGTATTTGTTTTTTGGTAATTTTAAATAGTTAATTGTTTTGCAGTAGGATACTTTTTTTTATCAAATGCTTTAGTAAATAAATTAGCTCTCAAAAGTATTGACCCCCTGAGACCTTCCCACATGGTATTGTTATCTTTCCCTTTGACACTATGAACTTTGTGTTGATGTCAAAAGCCTCTACTTAAATCCATTTTGATTTTATGTTCGTACACAAAATGTGGAAATTCCCAGGCGATGAATACTTTAGAGAGCCACTGCATCCAGAATGTTGGATTTATTTTTAGCT
Source organism: Esox lucius (assembly GCF_011004845.1). Lineage (NCBI taxonomy): Eukaryota > Metazoa > Chordata > Actinopteri > Esociformes > Esocidae > Esox > Esox lucius. The sequence continues at coordinate 35,767,338 of NC_047580.1, forward strand.
TTTTCAACCGGAGTTGCCTGTTGTAGACCCACTTTTGTTTAACTATAAAAACAATTTGTCATTAAATGTAAGGTTTTGTCCATTTGGCAACTTATTTAAATGTTATCCTAAAATCATCAAAAAATGCACATTGCAACGATGTCGAAGTTTGTATCAGTTGTGTTCCTCTGCTGTATTTGAGGTTCCATCCTTTTACTTTGTGTTGCTGCCAGTGGATGGAAGTCCAACCTGTTGAGAAGCTGTTTTGAATAGATGATATTGGGTGGTGACAGATTAATTACTCCCATTCTCAAACAGCTCCACTGGCTGCCAGTCAAGTCTTGCATCACCTATAAGATCCTCCTGCTCACCTACAAATCTCTCCATGGACTCTCACCAAAATACCTTACAGAACTACTCCACCCCTACACACAGTCACGCTCCTTGCGGTACTCTGATAAAGACCTACTGGACCCCCCCCATACCAGGTTGGGGACTTTTGGAGACAGGGCTTTCTCTGCCATTGCTCCAAAACTGTGGAACAGTCTACCACTCCACATCCACTCTGCTCCATCCTTGCCCATATTTAAAAAACACCTTAAAACCTTTCTTTTTAATAAGTCCTTTGATCCCTAACCCCCAAGTCCCCCCTTCCCCCTCATATGTTAAGTGACCTTGGGTATTATGAAAGGCGCTATATAAGTATGTTATTATTATTATTAATTAATCCTACACACTCCTGCTTGGTTTTTATTCTGATGTGCATGAAATGATTTGGTTTTGAAATGGGGACTTCGCCATAGTTGAGCATTGATTGTTTTACCAGAGATGGCACTGGATTAAGATGGTTGAGAGAGTGTCTCATCACACTGAGAGCTGTTGTTTTAGAGAACAGACATTTGGATCCTAATCTCTTGGTGTTTAGGAATACTGTCATGCACAGTCAGACCAGCTGTCTGTTTGGTGAACATACACTTGTGTTAATGTTTTTGCATACAATAAAGTTATTTATGAATGCATTTAGTTATTAAACCCATAGTTTTTCAAGAATGTATTTAGATTTGAAAATTGCTTTTACTGTCCTTCAAAATGCCACAGAGTTCTGTGTTGAGAATACAATTTCAAAAATGAACAATACTCTCACAAAATGAATGTCTCAGTAATCTGGTATTGCTACATCCTCATATATCCAGCCCATTGCCTCTGCTGTTCAACAAAAAACAGTGGCAGTGTGAACCACTGTCATCGTTTGAATCCCAGATTGCCACATTAACACTCCAGTTCTATGGTTCTGTTTTGATGTCCTTGATGTTCCTGAAACTGGCTTAGAATGACTGCAGTTCGTGACAGGATTATATCACTGAATGGGACTAAACAAGCAGCTTGTGTTCCTTCCCCCCTGAACCACAGATTACAGGCGTTGATACCATGTGAGAAGCCCCCAGATATATTAGACGGAATACTGCAGCCAATCATTTTGTAACACTTAGTGCCATTTGCTTCTGATTGGTTTCTAGGAAATCCAGCCGTTATCTGTGTAGACAGCAGGGCTGCTCAGTGGAAGTTGTGGTACGCTGAAGTTATCAGACAAATCTGTGGCGTTTAAACAAAGACAGATTGATGCCAAATAGACTCACTTTGTGCTTTTGGGTCAATTTGTCTCAGTCTTGTGGGTTGACCTTAAATCAGTTTTTCCTTTAAAACCAAGACTGAAGAGGAGCAGAGCTGACTTTAGATCAGCACTCTCTCTTCAACACTGGTGATATGGGCCTCTGGCTGTTTCACATGGAGATATATAGAGCAGCTTCCTGAGAGACAGAAGACCAGTACATTCTTAGCAGTGAGGTAAGACACATAGAAGACATCTAAGGAAGTTGACAGAGTCATTTTCAGCAAACCCTGTTAGTCATTAGAGTAAGCTGTCTTGGTTTTTATTTTATTTTCTGTGTCAGGGATTTGATCCAGCAACCTTTTGTTTACTCAGCCCCATAAGGCTACAGCTGATTGACAAACCGACGTGACCTCAACTACCTAACTCAACTTTTGGGTTTCGGTTCTACTCATTCTGTTTCCGCTCCTTGCTTAGTGATGTCTGCCTCTGGATTGTCTGGGTGAGCCTAAGACAAGAACCTCACAAGTTGACAAGAAGAAATCGAACCAGAGATCCTCTCCTTCCCTGCCTTTCCACGAAGGATAGTCCAGTCCTGTGGTTTAACGTTCCTATAGGCTAAACATGTCTCCAGCCAGGTCTTTAGGGATTCCACTGTCTGGGGATGCCCCCCTCTCCATCTCCTTCTCCGGGTCAGGGTTCTTGGCTACTTACCAGTTGGGTGTGGCTCAGTGCTTGCTGAACCAGGCCCCGTGGTTACTGCAGACAGCCCCAAACATCATGGGGGCCTCGGCTGGGTCCCTGGTAGCTGCCGCCGTGGTCTGTGGGTCCGATTTGGGTGAGACATGTCTTCGTGGTCCTATTCAATTTCAACAAGCCACTTTGAGATGCAGTTGATTGTGTGTACACATTGTGTATGAGTGTGTGTCCGTGTGAGTATTTGTATGTGTGTGAGAGAGTATATGTGTGTTTGTATCTGCATATTGTGTGTCCACAATATGCAGATTAATATGGACCGAAGATCCTTAAAAACAAGGAAGGACAGTCCTCACTTTGACTAAAAGCTCTGATTTAGGTTTGGGGTTAGAATTACAATTAGTTTGTGAATTTAGGTTAAGGGCAACTTTTAGGATTCTAGATTAAGGTTTATGCGGTAGGGTTTGGTTAAATTTAGGTTATTGAGGTTAACATTTGGGACAGTTATTTTATGGTCTTCACTTTCATAGTAAAACCAACTGTGACTGTCACATTGTTTATCTGTGAGTGTGTGTGTGTCATATTGTTGATGTGTGTTTGTGTGTCACATGCTGTAGATGTGTGTGTGTCATATTGTGTATGTGTGTTTCATATTGTTGGTGTGTGTGTCATATTGTTGATGTGTGTGTCATATTGTTTGTGTGTGTCATATTGTTTGTGTGTGTGTCATATTGTTGGTGTGTGTGTGTCATATTGTTTGTGTGTGTCATATTGTTGATGTGTGTGTCATATTGTTGATGTGTGTGTCGTATTGTTGGTGTGTGTATCATATTGTTGTTGTGTGTGTAATATTTATGATGTGTGTGTGTCATATTGATGGTGTGTGTCATATTGTTGTTGTGTGTGTAATATTGTTGTTGTGTGTGTCATATTGTTGGTGTGTGTATCATATTGTTGGTGTGTGTTATACTGATGTGTGTGTGTGTCATATTGATGTGTGTGTGTGTTTCATATTGTTGGTGTGTGTTAAACAGACATGGTTCGTCTTGAGATTGTGAAGTTTGCGCGGCAGCTGAGTGATCATATCTTGGGGCCGCTGCACCCTGAGGGGAACGTTGGGGGGTGGATAGAGCGCCTGCTGAGGGGCTTCTTACCAGCCGACGCCCACATCCAGGCCAACGGACGTTTACTCGTTGGCATGACGCGGATTCCAGACGGACAGAACATTTTGGTGTCAGAGTTCAGATCCCGAGAAGATCTGGTGCAGGTGTGTGTGTGGAGGGGTGGGTATGTGGGGTGGGGGGGTGTTTTGTGTGTGTGTGGAGGGGTGTGTGTGTGTAGAATTTAACTCTTATATACCCACACAGCTGAAGCTTTAACTCAAATATACCCACACAACTGAAGCTTTAACTCAAATATACCCACACAGCTAAAGCTTTAACTCAAATATACCCACACAGCTGAAGCTTTAACTCAAATATACCCACAAAGCTGAAACTTTAACTCAAATATACCCACACAGCTGAAGCTTTAACTAAAATATATCCACACAGCTGAAGCTTTAACACAAATATACCCACATAACTGAAACTTTAACTCAAATACACTTGTGGACAAAATAATGGTGAACAGCCACTGTAAATTATAGGCTAAAGATGTTGTGGGAAATAACATATTATTAGGCACAATAAATACAAAATACTATACAGTGGATATAAAAAGCCTACGCACCCCTGTTATAATAATAACTTTTATATATATATTTTTTATATATAGCGCTTTTCTTAGACTCTAAGTCACTTTACAATGCAGGTAGGTTATAAAAACAGAACAAAACAAAACCAAACAAACAAAACAAGATTCAGACACAGATGAGAAGGGAGGGGGGCGTGGGGCTACGGATAGGCAGAGGTGAAGAGATGGGTCTTGAGGTGGGACTGGAAGATGGTGAGGGACTCAGAGGTGCGGATCTCTTGGGGGAAGGAGTTCCAGAGCCTGGGAGCTGCCCTGGAGAAGGCTCTGTCCCCAAAACTACGGAGGTTGGATTTATGGATGGAGAGGAGACCAGCTGAGGAGGATCTGAGGGACCGTGAAGGTTGGTACGGGGAGAGGAGCTCAGTGAGGTATGAGGGGACCAGATGGTGGAGGGCTTTGTAGGTGAGGACCAGGATTTTGTAGGTGATCCGGTGGGAGATAGGAAGGCTGTGGAGTTGTTTTAGGACTGGAGTGATGTAGTGCCAGGATTTGGAGCGGTTGATGAGTCGGGCTGCTGCGTTTTGGACCAGTTGGAGTCGGTTGATGTTGGTAGAGCTGGGCCTGGGGAGATGGGGAGACAATGGTGCCGTCGATGGTGAGAGTGGGGTTATTGGTTTTGCTGAGTGTGGATTTGGAGCCTATGAGGAGGAATTCTGTTTTGTCGCTGTTGAGTTTGAGGAAGTTGTGTTGCTTCCAGGTTTTAATAGCTGACAGACAGGAGTTGATGTGGGAGAGGGGAGGATTGGGTGGGGATTTGGTGCTGAGGTAGGTATTGGGTGTCATCGGCATAGCAGTGGAAGTCCAGGTTAAAGTGGCAGAGTATCTGACCAAGAGGGAGGATGCAGAAAATGAAGAGGAATGGGCCGAGTACGGAGCCTTGGGGAACACCTTGAGTGACTGTGGCTGTGGCAGAGGTGTGGTTGTGGAGAGAGATGAAGTGGGATCTGTTGGATAGGTAGGAGTGGAGCCAGCTGAGTGCATTACCTTTGATACTGAGGTCTTTGAGTCTGGTGAGCAGGATGTTATGGCTCACGAAGGCTGCACTCAGGTCAAGGAGGATGAGGATGTTGAGGGAACCAGTGTCAGCAGAGGTGAGGAGGTCGTTTAGGACTTTGAGGAGAGCGATTTCAGTGCTGTGGAGGGGGCGAAAGCCAGATTGGAGGGGATCTAATTGGTTATTAGCATGAAGATGGGTTTGTAGTTGTGTGGCGACTATGCGTTCCAGGGTTTTAGACAGAAATGGGAGGTTGGATATTGGGCGGTAATTGTTGAGGGAGGTGGGATCCAGACCAGGTTTTTTAAGGATTGGGGTGACAGCTGCAGTTTTGAAGGCAGAGGGGACGGTTCCAAGGGACAGTGAGAAGTTGAAGAGGTTAGTGAGGTAGGGGCATAGGACGGGGAGGCAGAGCTTTATGAGTGGAGTAGGGAGGAGGTCAAGGGAGCAGGTAGTGGGTTTGGAAGAGCTGATGAGTCTGGAGATTTCAGGAGGAGTGACCGGGTCAAACTGGGAGAGGAGGCAGTGAGGAGGAGGGGTCGAGAGGTCAGGAGAGATGGGGAGAGGGTCCATGGTGGGTGCTGGAGTAGATACTGAGAGGTGAGATACAGGGGATAGAGATTGGTAGATGATGTTGATTTTGTCAGCGAAAAAGTGGAGGAATGAGTTGCAGAGATCGGGAGTAGAGGTTGGTAGCCAGACGGTGCGTTCTGCCCTATGTGATCCAGTGGGTGCAGTATTCTGATGACGTGAGACAGGTGTGACAGAGCGTGCTGGTGACCAGATGGATGGAATGGATTGTCCGTGGTGGAAGAAAACAAACTTGCGGCGAGAATTTCTGTGGATGTAACGGGGTCGACATAGAAGTCCGAGCTGTTTGATGACTGGGATGCAGGATGGAATGGAGTAGTTGACGAGTTCCACCAGTTGCAGAGTTGAATATTTGAACATGATGCCGGGCGGAGGGACTGAGCAGTGCGTGTGGTAGCGCTCCGTGGTAGTGGTTAGCCGTGGGCTAGGGGCACTGAGGTGGATTAATGATGTGAGTGCCAGAATGATCCACGGCATGACAGGAGGAGATGAAAGTTTCGGTCACGGCTCGCATCTGGTGGAGGTTGCCTGTGAGAAGGAGGTCAGCAAAAGCAGGTAGGATTAGCTGCTTCACGTGTTTGGTGAACGGGGGCAGCCAGCTAGCGGCTAACCGACGAGGCGACGGTCCGGTCGAGGAGCACAGGCGGCTTCGGTAGACAAAACAAGGTAAAGGATATCTAATGCCAGGTTCTTGTGATATAAAAGAATGAGACAAAGATAAATCTTGCAGGGGGAAACATTTCTAATCACAATAACCTGGTTGCATAAGTGTGCACACCCTTAAACTAATACTTTGTTGAAGCACCTTTTGGTTTTATTACAGCACTCAGTCTTTTTGGGTAGGAGTCTATTAGCATGGCACATCTTGATGTGGCAGTGTTTGCCCACTCTTCTGTGCAAAAGCACTCCAAATCTGTCAGATTGCGAGGACATCTCCTGTGCACAGCCCTCTTCAGATCACCCCACAGATGTTCAATTGAATTCAGGTCTGGGCTCTGGCTGGGCCATTCCAAAACGTTAGTCTTCTTCTGGTGAACCCATGCTTTTGTGGATTTGGATGTGTGCTCTGTGTCGTTGTCGTGCTGAAAGGTGATCTTCCTCCTCATCATCAGCTTTCTAACAGACGCCTGAAGATTTTGTGCCAAAAATGCCTGGTATTTGGAACTGTCCATAATTCCCTCCACCCTGACTAAGGCCCTGGTTCCAGCTGAAGAAAAACAGCCCCAAACCATGATGCTGCCACCACCATGCTTCACTGTCTGTGGGTATGGTGTTCTTTGGGTTATGTGCAGTGTTGTTTTTGTGCCAAACATACCTTTTGGAATTATCCCATTCATATGAAGAATACAGGATATAGTTGTATGTAGCACACAGCCAGTTCTTCCCAGAAATTCCTGCAGTTCATTTAATGTTGCTGTAGGCCTTTTCTGTAGCCTCCCTGACCGGTTTTCTTCCCATCTTTTCATAAACTTGGAGGGACGTCCAGTTCTTGGTAGTGCCTCTGTTGTGCCATATTTTCTCCACTTGATGATGACTGTGTTCACTGTGTTCCATGGTATATCTAATGCTTTGGAAATTATTTTGTACCCTTCTCCTGACTGATATCTTTCAACAATGAGATCCCTCTGATGCTTTGGAAGCTCTCTGTGGACCATGGCTTTTGCTCTGAGATGCAACTAAGAATATGTTAGGAAAATCCTACTAGAACAGCTGAACTTTATTTGTGATTAATCAGAGTCACATTAAATGATGGCAGGTGTGTAATGACTTAATATTAATTTAACATGAGTTTGAATGTGATTGGTTATTTCTGAACACAACCACATCCCCAGTTATAAGAGGGTGTGCACACTTATGCAAACAGGTTATTGTAAGGTTTTTATTTTTCATTTTTCCCCCTCGAAGATTTTTGTTTGTTTTTCTATTGATTTGTTCACATTATAGGTCACATTAAAAGTGAAAAAAGTTCTGTCATGATTTATCTTTGTCTCATCCTTTTAAATTATTTTAAAGGGGTGTGTAGACTTTTTATATTCACTGTATATAAACTACATATAATAAATTATATACAATAAATAATACACTATATATTACAAAAATCTCAATCCGACACAGAAAACAACTTTGCTAGATTCATGATAGCGTTGTTAGACTTAACAAAAGGAGTGGACTTCACAAGATGATGGTATTTCTGTTGGAATGTGCCGCTGTTTTTGCTGCTATGTCTGCTAGCACCTGATGCCACTGCGCGTATTCAACTGCAGTTGTGTGTTTTCCCCACATGGAGGTGCTGTTGTGCGGTTGTTTCCTGCCGGGGTACTGCGGTATTGAGCCACCATGCTACAAAGGAGTGGTGAGTATTCTGTCTTTCTGTAGGCAGGTCGTCAGAATAACACACTTCAATGTGGCTTTAAACACCTGTACATCTGTATCCAAGACATTCACATGTTTGCATTTCAAATGTCTTTGTTTTTAGTTAAAGGTTAAACACTGTATAATCATTTCAAACAGCTCGTACACCAATAAGTCATAATCAGAATTTTGCGGTTGGCCCTGACCCTGCTGGGTGCCGCTGGAAGCTTCTGGAAGTAGGCGGGGCTATGTTTGCATATTTGCATATTTATATTTATCTCAGAGGAGATACTGTAGCATGTTAACGCCTGTGTGTGTGTGTGTTTGTGTGATGTGTGTGTGTCCCATAGCATTATTTGGATGGTGGTTTTTCCTGTATCCAGCCGACCCAGGCCTCCGCCCCTGGCCACACCCTCACTGTTTCACCATTCGCTGGTGAGGCGGACATCTGCCCACCAGACCCATCCTCCATGTTTGACATTGTGGTGAGCGGAACGACCATGCAGTTCAGTGCTGTCAATGGTTCCCGGATGCTTGACGCCCTCTACCCCTCCCAGTGGAAGGTAAGACGCAGACCGGCATCGCCACGGAGCCAGTCTCTGTTTTGAAGAGTTTGTTTCTTTACCAGTATAATTAATCATCTGCTTCTGATCATCAGTCCCACCTCGCAGAGGACTTCAGCGTTCTCTAGATAACCCACACCCTCTCCCCACCCAACCCTGCACCCTCTCCCCCCAACCCTCCACGTCTACACCCAACCCTTCACCTCCCTCCCCACCCAACCCTCCACCCAACCTGGCACCTCTCCCCCCAACCCTCCACGTCTACACCCAACCCTTCACCTCCCTCCCCAACCAACCCTCCACGTCTACACCCAACCCTTCACCTACCTCCCCACCCAATCCACCACATCCCCACCCAATCCTCCACCCAACCTGGCACCTCTCCACTGACCCATTCAACTCTACACACACCCCTGCCCCCAACCCACCAACCCACTTTTCCACCCAGTTGTGGCAAAGCTGTTAGTTTAGGTAAGACACCTGAAAGATCAGAACAGGAGGAAGCCTTCTTTCTTTGGTTCTGCGCCTCTGACCTCCGACCTATCCTCAGGTTCTGAACAAGGCTTTCTACAATGGATACAGAGATGGACTTCACTTCCTCCAAACCAGTGGTGGGTCATGAGGTCAAGAGATTGTCTGATCTGTAGAAGAACCTTTATGATGGAAAGTGGTCTTACAGTACTTTTTACAGGGCCTCAACATCACATTGGCTTTCTGTCTCTTTTTGTCTGGCTGTCTGTTTCTCTCTGTACCTGCCTGTCTGTCTTCCTGCCTCTGTGTGTCTCCATCACTTCATCTTCCCCACCAGATCTGGTCCCATATCTGCCTCTTCTCAACACTCCATTAGCTCCTCCACCCTCTCCTCCTCCCGAGGAATGGTCGGATCAGGAGACGAAGAGGGAGGAGGAGGAGGAAGAGGAAGTGGAGCAGGAATCGATAAATGAGTTGACAAAGAACCGAGACAGTCAAGAAAACCTTTCTCTTGAAGCAGGAAACCTACCCTGGAATCTGGCAACCCTGGAGCACAGCATGTATCAAGCCCTGCCCACCTGGATACGCTCAGGTACCGTTCACACGCGCACACACGCGCACAAAACAAGTTGTGATTTATAACTTCAGAATGCCTGACTCACTGTTAAGTGACTGTTATTTTCATTTAATTAAAGAAGGAAGTGTCTGATTGTAATCCAGCTCTGATTGGTGTTTCAGCGTTGCTATGCAACCTCTTGGGGTTAATGTGGACCCACCCTCTGTTGCATGTGATGTCATACATGCTCCTCCCCTTAACCCTGCCTCTCAACTTGCTGTTTGAAAACACACACAGGTAACACAATTACAGAGACCCAGCACACACAAACACACACACACGCACACACACACGTGCACACACAGACAAACAGAAGTGTATGATCCCTCCTCTCTCTCACTGTGTGTGGTTAGGCTGTATGGTCTAGCCTTCTGGACGTTTCAGGACCTGCGTCAAGTTGCCTTATATGTGATCAACATCCTGGTCTCCAGCCTCCACAGAAACCTACAGAAGAGGTACGCAGACAGGCAGACAGGCAGACAGGCAGACAGGCAGACAGGCAGACAGGCAGTGTGTGGTGTGTGTGTGGGTTGTATGTGTGTAATTGTGTAGTGTGTGTTTTTAATTGTGTGTGTGTGTGTGTGTAATTGTGTGTGTGTGTGTTCTCAGGGTTCTCCCCCATCTCCAAGGGTTGCTGCTGACGAAGGTTCAGGCGGAGTATGAGGCTTTGGGAGATCCCTCCCAGCGACAGCGATGCTCCACCCTGAGCCTCCACTTCTCGTCCCCCTCCTCCTCCACCTCCAACACCCCCACTCCCTCCTCACCAGACTACGAACAGTACACCGTCCTGCTCCGCTTGGATCTGGAGCGGGGAAATGTGGAGAGGCAGGAAAAGGAAGAGATTGAGGGAAATATTGGGAGAGAGATGGAGGGAGAGATGGAGGGAGAGATGGAGGAATGGAAACGCTTCCCCTCCTACCTTTCTGTCATGGGCTAAGAGAAGTGAGGATGATGAGAAGAATAAGATGAATCATTGTTTACTAATTTATTAAAACATAGAAAATCAACAGCTGATGGTTGTACCAATAACGCAGGAGATTAGCATGTTAACCTCTCCCCATTACCAATAACGCAGGAGATTAGCATGTTAACCTCTCCCCATTACCAATAACGCAGGAGATTAACATGTTAACCTCTCCCCATTACCAATAATGCAGGAGATTAGCATGTTAACCTCTCCCCATTACCAATAACGCAGGAGATTAACATGTTAACCTCTCCCCATTACCAATAACGCAGGAGATTAACATGTTAACCTCTCCCCATTACCAATAATGCAGGAGATTAGCATGTTAACCTCTCCCCATTACCAATAACGCAGGAGCTTAGCATGTTAACCTCTCCCTATTACCAATAACGCAGGAGAGTAGCATGTTAACCTCCCACCATTACCAATAACGCAGAAGATTAGCATGTTAACCTCCCACCATTATCAATAAAGTTCTCACTCATCATTATTCACAATGTTTTAATGATTATCCATTATTTGGATGCAACCAATCATGGTAGCATCCAAATAAATTTTGAAAATATTTTCTTTTGACCTTTTAACTTTTCACCTTTAGTTCAACAAAATCAATCAAATAAGTTAGTATTGTTGCAAGTCAGATGTTTTCATTACATGCAGAGAATATTAAACTGAATACTCAATGTTTGACAATTTATTAACTGAACGTTCACATACATTTTACAGAAATGTTATAAAAATGTTGGATGAAATTGCTCAATAAAGAAATCTCTGCTATCTGCTGTGCATGAAACATGTCTTTCATGGGGAGACGGCTGAAAGAGACAAGGATTAGAGTGTTGCAAATTCCTTTCCTCCAGAGTCACAGTGGTGAGTCCTGTGATGGCCACAGTGGTGAGTCCTGTGATGGTCACAGTGGTGAGTCCTGTCCTGGTCACAGTGGTGAGTCCTGTGATGGTCACAGTGGTGAATCCTGTGATGGCCACAGTGGTGAGTCCTGTGATGATCACAGTGGTGAGTCCTGTGATGGTGTGTCCTCACGACACACTCTTTCACTCCTCTTATCCCCCTACCTCCTCCACCCTCTCTCCTGATAGCAGACTCTTGATTTTGGTAACAAATACAACTGACCCCATTGGGTCATCATCATCATCATCTTCTGCTTATCTGGGGCCGGGTCGCGGGGCAGCAGTCTAAGCAGGGATGCCCAGACTTCCCTCTCCCCGGACACTTCCTCCAGCTCTTCCGGGGGGACACCGAGGTGTTCCCAGGCCAGCCGGGAGACATAGTCCCTCCAGCGTGTCCTAGGTCTTCCCCGGGGTCTCCTCACGGTGGGACGGGACCGGAACACCTTCCCAGGAAGGCGTTCCGGAGGCATCCGAAACAGATGCCCAAGCCACCTCAGCTGACCCCTATCGATGTGGAGGAGCAGCGGCTCTACTCTGAGCTCCTCCCGGGTGACCGAGCTTCTCACCCTATCTCTAAGGGATCGGAGAAAGCTCATTTCGGCCGCCTGTATCCGGGATCTTGTCCTTTCGGTCATGACCCAAAGCTCATGACCATAGGTGAGAGTAGGAACGTAGATTGACCGGTAAATCGAGAGCTTCGCCTTGCGGCTCAGCTCTTTCTTCACCACGACAGACCGATACATCGACCGCATTACTGCAGAAGCTGCACCGATCCGTCTGTCAATCTCCCGTTCCATCCTTCCCTCACTCGTGAACAAGACCCCTAGATACTTAAACTCCTCCACTTGAGGCAGGCACTCTCCACCAACCTGAAGTGGGCAAGCCACCCTTTTCCGACTGAGGACCATGGCCTCGGATTTGGAGGTACTGATTTTCATCCCCACCGCTTCACACTCGGCTGCAAACCGTCCCAGCGCATGCTGAAGGTCCTGGTTTGAAGGGGCTAACACGACAACATCATCCGCAAAGAGCAGAGACGAAATTGTGTGGTCCCCAAACCTGACAGCCTCCGGCCCCTGGCTGCGCCTAGAAATTCTGTCCATAAAAATTACGAACAGAACTGGCGACAAAGGGCAGCCCTGCTGGAGTCCAACATGCACTGGGAACAAGTCTGACTTACTGCCGGCAATGCGGACCAAGCTCCTGCTTCGGTCGTACAGGGACCTGACAGCCCTTAGCAAAGGACCCAGGACCCCATATTCCCGAAGCACTCTCCACAGGATGCCGCGAGGGACACAGTCGAATGCCTTCCCCAAATCCACAAAACACATGTGGATTGGTTGGGCAAACTCCCATGAACCCTCCAACACCCTATAGAGGGTATAGAGCTGGTCCAGTGTTCCAAGGCCTGGACGAAAACCACACTATTCCTCCTGAATCCGAGGTTCTACTATCGGCCGTATTCTCCTCTCCAGAACCCTGGCATAGACTTTCCCGGGGAGGCTGAGAAGTGTGATCCCCCACAACATCCAGAGACTTGAGGTACTCAGGGCGGATCTCATCCACCCCCGGTGCCTTGCCACCAAGGAGTTTCTTGACCACCTCTGTGACTTCAGCCCGGGTGATGGACGAGTCCACCTCTGAGCCCTCATCCTCTGCTTCCTCATTGGAAGACGTGACGGCGGGATTGAGGAGATCCTCGAAGTACTCCTTCCACCGCCCGACGACATCCCCAGTTGAGGTCAAAAGCTGCCCACCTCTACTGTAAACAGCATTGGTAGGGCACTGTTTCTCTCTCCTGAGACGGCGGACGGTTTGCCAGAATCTCTTCGAGGCCAGCCGATAGTCCTTCTCCATAGCCTCACCCAACTCCTCCCAGGCCCGAGTTTTTGCCTCCACAACCACCCGGGCTGCAGTCCGCTTGGCCTGCCGGTACCCGTCAGCTGCCTCAGGAGTCCCACAAGCCAACCAGGCCTGATAGGACTCCTTCTTCAGCTTGACGGCATCCCTTACTTCCGTTGTCCACCACCGGGTTCGGGGATTGCCGCCTCGACAGGCACCGGAGACCTTACGGCCACAGCTTCCGAGCGGCCACTTCGACATTGGAGGTGGAGAACATGGTCCACTCGGACTCAATAACTCCAGCCTCCCTCGGGATCCAGTCGAAGCTCTGCCGGAGGTGGGAGTTAAAGATCTCTCTGACAGGAGACTCGGCCAGACGTTCCCAGCAGACCCTTACAGTAAGCTTGGTCCTGCGAGTCTGTCCAGCTTCCTCCCCCGCCATCGGATCCAACTCTCCACCAGGTGGTGAACAGTTGACAGCTCCGCCCCTCTCTTCACCTGAGTGTCCAAGACATACGGCGGCAGGTCAGATGAAACGACAACAAAGTCGATCATCAACCTGCGGCCTAGGGTGTCCTGGTGCCACGTGCACTGATGGACACCCTTATGCTTGAACATGGTGTTCGTTATGGACAAACTGTGACTAGCACAGAAGTCCAATAACTGAACACCACTCGGGTTCAGATCAGGGGGGCCATTCCTCCCAATCACACCCCTCCAGGTGTCACTGTCGTTGCCCACGTGGGCGTTGAAGTCACCCAGTAGAATGATAGAGTCCCCAGTCGGAGCACTTTCCAGCACCCCTCCCAGAGACTCCAAGAAGGTCGGGTACTCTGCACTGCCGTTCAGCCCGTAGGCACAAACAACAGTGAGAGACCCATCCCTGACCTGTAGGCGCAGGGACATGACCCTCTCGTTCACCGGGGTAAAGTCCAACACATGGCGGCAGAGCTGGGGAGCTATAAGCAAACCCACACCAGCCCGCCGCTTCTCACCATGGGCAACTCCAGAGTGGTGAAGAGTTACCTCTAGTCGGAACCTCTCAACCTCACGCACGATCTCAGGCTCCTTCCCCGCCAGCGAGGTGACATTCCACGTTCCTAGAGCTAGTTTCTGTGTCCAGGGATCGGGTTGTCTAGGCCCCCGCCTTCGACTGCCGCCCGATCCTCTCTGCACCGGCCCCTTATGGTCCCTCCTGTGGGTGGTGAGCCCACGGGAAGGCGGCCCCACGTCGCTCCTTCGGGCTGAGCCCGGCCGGGCCCCATGGGGAAAGGCCCGGCCACCAGGCGCTCGCGTACGAGCCCCAACCCCGGGCCTGGCTGGGGTTGGGAATTAGCCATGACCAAAATTAGCCATGACCAGTCTTCAATGCTCTTACTGAGGGAAGGAAGTTGTTGGCCAAGATCTCACGATACATGGCCCCATCCATCCTCCCCTCAATACGGTGCAGTCGTCCTGTCCCCTTTGCAGAAAAGCATCCCCAAAGAATGATGTTCCCACCTCCATGTTTCATGGTTGGGATGGGGTTCTTGAGGTTGTACTCATCATTCTTCTTCCTCCAAACACGGCGAGTGGAGTTTAGACCAAAAAGCTCTATTTTTGTCTCATCAGACCACATGACCTTCTCCCATTCCTCCTTTGGATCATCCAGATGGTCATTGACAAACTTCAGACGGGCCTGGACATGTGCTGGCTTGAGCAGGGGGACCTTGCGTGCGCTGCAGGATTTTAATCCAAGATGGCATAGTGTGTTACTAATGGTTTTCTTTGAGACTGTGGTCCCAGCTCTCTTCAGGTCATTGACCAGGTCCTGCCATCTAGTTCTGGGCTGATCCCTCACCTTCCTCATGATCATTGATGCCCCACGAGGTGAGATCATGCATGGAGCCCCAGATCGAGGGAGATTGACCGTCATCTTGAACTTCTTCCATTTTCTAATAATTGCGCCAACAGTTGTTGCCTTCTCACCAAGCTGCTTGTCTATTTTCTTGTGGCCCATCCCAGCCTTGTGCAGGTCTACAATTTTATCCCTGATGTCCTTACACAGCTCTCTGGTCTTGGCCATTGTGGAGAGGTTGGAGTCTGTTTGATTGAGTGTGTGGACAGGTGTCTTTTATACAGGTAACCAGTTCAAACAGGTGCCGTTAATACAGGTAATGAGTGGAGAACAGGAGGGCTTCTTAAAAAAAAACTAACAGGTCTGAGAGAGTCGCAATTCTTACTGGTTGGTAGGTGATCAAATACAAACCCGATTCCAAAAAAGTTGGGACACTGTACAAATTGTGAGTAAAAAAGGAATGGAATAATTTACAAATCTCATAAACGTATATTTAATTCACAATAGAATATAGATAACATATTGAATGTTATTGCGCTGGGACGGTTTGCAGCCGAGTGTGAAGCGGTGGGGATGAGAATCAGTACCTCCAAATCCGAGGCCATGGTCCTCAGTCGGAAAAGGGTGGCTTGCCCACTTCAGGTTGGTGGAGAGTGCCTGCCTCAAGGGGAGGAGTTTAAGTATCTAGGGGTCTTGTTCACGAGTGAGGGAAGGATGGAACGGGAGATTGACAGACGGATCGGTGCAGCTTCTGCAGTAATGTAGTCGATGTATCGGTCTGTCGTGGTGAAGAAAGAGCTGAGCCGCAAGGCGAAGCTCTCGATTTACCAGTCAATCTACGTTCCTACTCTCACCTATGGTCATGAGCTTTGGGTCATGATCGAAAGGACAAGATCCCTGATACAGGCGGCCGAAATGAGCTTTCTCCGCAGGGTGGCCGGGCGATCCCTTAGAGATAGGGTGAGAAGCTCGGTCACCCGGGAGGAGCTCAGAGTAGAGCCGCTGCTCCTCCACATCGATAGGGGTCAGCTGAGGTGGCTTGGGCATCTGTTTTGGATGCCTCCGGAACACCTTCCTGGGAAGGTGTTCCGGTCCCGTCCCAACGGGAGGAGACCCCGGGGAAGACCTAGGACACGCTGGAGGGACTATGTCTCCCGGCTGGCCTGGGAACACCTCGGTGTCCCCCCGGAAGAGCTAGAGGAAGTGTCTGGGGAGAGGGAAGTCTGGGCATCCCTGCTTAGACTGCTGCCCCCGCGACCCGGCCCCAGATAAGCGGAAGATGATGGATGGATGGATGGATATCGAATGTTGAAAGTGAGACATTTTGTAATGTCATGCCAAATATTGGCTCATTTTGGATTTCATGAGAGCTACACATTCCAAAAAAGTTGGGACAGGTAGCAATAAGAGGCCGGAAAAGTTAAATGTACAGATAAGGAACAGCTGGAGGACCAATTTGCAACTTATTATGTCAATTGGCAACATGATTGGGTATAAAAAGAGCCTATCAGAGTAGCAGTGTCTCTCAGAAGTCAAGATGGGCAGAGGATCACCAATTCCCCCAATGCTGCGGCAAAAAATAGTGGAGCAATATCAGAAAGGAGTTTCTCAGAGAAAAATTGCAAAGAGTTTGAAGTTATCATCATCTACAGTGCATAATATCATCCAAAGATTCAGAGAATCTGGAACAATCTCTGTGAGTAAGGGTCAAGGCCGGAAAACCATACTGGATGCCCGTGATCATCGGGCCCTCCGACGGCACTGCATCACATACAGGACAAAGAAGACCTAAGACAGTTGAGCAACTAAAAGCCTGTATTAGACAAGAATGGGACAACATTCCTATTCATAAACTTGAACAACTTGTCTCCTCAGTCCCCAGACGTTTGTAGTCTGTTATAAAAAGAAGAGGGGATGCCACACAGTGGTAAACATGGCCTTGTCCCAACTTTTTTGAGATGTGTTGATGCCATGAAATTTTAAATCAACTTATTTTTCCATTTAAGTGATTCATTTTCTCAGTTTAAACATCATGTCATTTATGTTGTATTCTGAATAAAATATAGAAATTTTAAACTTCCACATAATTGCATTCTGTTTTTATTCACAATTGTACAGTGTCCCAACTTTTTTGGAATCGAGTTTGTTTCTTATGTCATGCAATAAAATGCAAATGAATTATAAAACAATCATACAATGTGATTTTCTGTTTTTTTGTTTTAGATTCCGTCTCTCACAGTTGAAGTGTACCTATGATAAAATTACAGACCTCTACATGCTTTGTATGTAGGAAAACCTGCAAAATCGGCAGTGTATCAAATACTTGTTAACCCCACTGTGTCTGATCTGTTTCACCCGATATGCATGGAAATACACATTTCGATTAAAACGGACGGTCTTTAATCTGCTCCAGTACAAAGCCAAAACAACCAAACATTTGTTATTGTCCAAATACTTCAGGAACTTACTGTGTAAGGTCTCATTCTGTCACATGACATTTGCGTAATAAGAGATGAGGACGAAGGACAAGCGCTAGCACAGGGCATGAAGGGAGATAACCATTCTCTTATTAAAAAATCTAATCTGTATCCAGACATATTAAACGATGATGTGGACTTGTCGGCCTCCCCCGAATAGGGCCGCCGTGTCACTGGACCCCCCCTGTCTCAGCCCCAAGGTCTTACGCTTCTAAATTATTGTACCGGGGGAGTAGGGTCAGTTCTCCTTCTCCTTGTAGATCTAAGGAATGCATTTTCAAAATGTTCCCTGTATTTCTGAACTGTGGTTCTGTCTGGCCGGTTGCACAGGCATCCTGATGCATCCTGATACTCCCACAGGAACCAGAAAACAAAAACTTTCTAATTCACTCCTCCAACTTAGTTGCAGTAACACATAAAGGCCACAGGGTGGAGCACTGAGCACAGCTAGCTGGGTGGGTGTTGTTGATTAACAGTGTTGGCAGGATGTGAAGGAATCAGCATGACCCTGACACACCGACAAAGCAAACTGAACTTGTATCAGTGTCTACAGCCAACACTTATACTGCTCCAAACTCCCACAACAGCCCCCACAACCCCAACTACACACACATCTCCACCCAACAGACCCACAACCCCAACTACACACACATCTCCACCCAACAGACCCACAACCCCAATTACACACACATCTCCACCCAACAGACCCACAACTACAATTACACACACAGCTCCACCCAACAGACCCACAACTACAATTACACACACATCTCCACCCAACAGACCCACAACTACAATTACACACACAGCTCCACCCAACAGACCCACAACTACAATTACACACACAGCTCCACCCAACAGACCCACAACTACAATTAAACACACAGCTCCACCCAACAGACCCACAACTACAATTACACACACAGCTCCACCCAACAGACCCACAACTACAATTACACACACAGCTCCACCCAACAGACCCACAACCCCAACTATACACAGAGCTCCACCCAGCAGACCATGGATAGGCTGCCACTGGTCCTTGATCTTCAGTTGTTTCCCCACCGACAACATATCAATGAATTGACCCAAAACCGTGGAGATACCTTGGACTTTACACAGGGGCTAATCATTAACATACAATCTACTGATTATGGGAAATTGGTCATTTCCCAGTCTCCGGTGGGAAAACGTTCTTGACCCCCAGTCTCTGGTGGGAAACCTTCTTTGACCCCCAGTCTCTGATGGGAAACCTTTCTTGACCCCCAGTCTCTGGTGGGAAAATGTTCTTGACCCCCAGTCTCTGGTGGGAAACCTTCTTTGACCCCCAGTCTCTGATGGGAAACCTTTCTTGACCCCCAGTCTCTGGTGGGAAAACGTTCTTGACCCCCAGTCTCTGGTGGGAAACCTTTCTTGACCCCCAGTCTCCGGTGGGAAAACGTTCTTGACCCCCAGTCTCTGGTGGGAAACCTTTCTTGGCCCCCAGTCTCTGGTGGGAAAACGTTCTTGTGCACAGAGACCCAGACACTTCACCTGTTAATAAGCTTTTTCTGTACAATAATGTTTGATTTGATTTTACGATAAGGATCAGACTGGGAAGGGAAACTGACACTAGATCTGTACCTGGTGGAAACTTTACCTCACAGGACACATTCACCTGAGAGTACCTGACATCAGAACGCCAAGCCAACACCTGTCCTCATCTGAACCCTAACTCAGCCTAGCCAAGCCTTATCTAGGACCCCAGAAATACTGAGGTCACCGAGGTCATGAGTCACAGCAACCCCTCCAGAAAATATTGAGTTGCAGGATGGAAAGCTATGCATTAAGGCACTTACGTCTGGGCTGCGTTAAGTCACGTCTGAACCGCAAGAAAATTCTACCTATTGTGTTTTCACCCACGTGGGGCTGTGCACATGATAGCTACTGTGGCTGAGTGTGCATGGATTACCATAGTAACAACAATGCTCTGGCGAAGATAGGTTGGGCATGTTGTCTAACAATTAGATGTTGGATTTTTTTTTTTATTAAATAAAAATGAAAGACAACTACATGCAATAATGGGCTATATTGTTAACATTATTCTTTTTTTTTAATAGTTATTAGTTGACCGAAAGTTAGTACAAGACTGAACCAGAGATCACTAGCCCTTTTAGCATCGAGATCAGTAAACCATTATGTTCATGATGAGGACACTGATTGGCCACACACTGGAGGGAATGAAACAACATTGGAGGTAGATGCAGTAGCCCACTTCACTAACAGTGTATATCAGTGCTACAGTCATGGCTCCTGCCCTCACATGCAGATATGGAAGCACCTTAAACATCTGCTGGTTTGGTGCTCATCAACAACTAAATCCAAAACAGCAGGAATGTTGATGATGTCAATGATTTGAATGGTTGACAAGATCGACATGGGCAGCGGTTCAACAAACTTCAACTTCTGGCACCTTGACTCGCGAGCAAGCGTGGACAGAAACCCAGACTGTTCACTGGATTGAGGACCACGCACTGTGGCGCTCACTGCCCTGCTTCAGGTGAAAGTCTAGGAGACCTGCACTGCTACTGCGGTCTGTCTGTAGGTGCCTTTATGCATTTGTTTTAAGACAACACCTTGACACGCCTCACTGCTTCTGGCAAACTGTAATTTGGAGCGCTATGTTTGGAGAGGGGTCAACAAGGCTTATAGTGAACAGAATACCATCTCCACTGTGAAGCATGGTGGTGGCTCACTGATGTTTTGGGAGTGTGTGAGCTCTAAAGGCATGGGGAATATTGTCAAAATTGATGGCAAGATGAATGCAACATGTTATCAGAAAATACTGGCAGACAATTTGCATTCTTCTGCACGAATGCTGTGCATGGGACGCTCAGGGACTTTCCAGCACGACAATGACCCTAAGCACAAGGCCAAGTTGATCCTCCAGTGGTTACAGTGGCCATCAGTCTCCTGACCTTAGTAACATCGAGCCACTCTGGGGAGATCTCAAACGTGCAGTTTATGCAAGACGACCAAAGACTTTGCATGACCTGGAGGCATTTAGCCAACACAAATGGGCAGCTATACCACCATGTTGCCATGTTTTGTTTAATCATCATGTCATTCTGTGACCTACAGTTGAATGTGAACTTCTTTCCCACTGCATCAGACCCCTTTAATACATAGAGAAGCTGTTCATACCAAACAAAATCATCCACAGTAGTATTAATTAAACATAGAGATCCTTTCCAATGAACAGACAATTTGAGGATGAAAACACACAGACAGACTGACATACAGTCATAGAGACAGATAGATAGACAGAAAACACACAGACAGATTGACATACAGTCATAGAGACATGTAGACAGATATACAGACAGACAGACAGAAAACACACAGACAGACTGACATATAGTCACAGAGACATGTAGACAGATATACAGACAGATAGATAGAAAACACAGACAGACAGAAAACAGATGGACAGATACAAATAGACAGACAGACAGACCGGAAACAGAGACAGACTGAAAACACACACAGACAGGCAAATGTAACACAGAGTCATGACCTCAAATGCTGTTAAAAGTATTAAAATTAACATGGGGGTTTGAGGAAATGGCGAGTGTTCCCAAAATAGAGCATTTTGCTGGCTACAGTCCGTCATGACATCACAGACCATGAGCTTCCTGCTAATCCGCTCGACGACTGGAACGCCTCAACCATGATTGGGCGAAGATGACATGTTAGACACAGGCAGGAGTTAGGGTGTTAATTATACCATAACATAGAGTCCACGCACACACACCTACAGAACCTAACAGACAATAACACACACCTACAGAACCTAACAGACAATAAATCACTCTAACAGAACCTAACAGACAATAACACACACCTACAGAACCTAACAGAAAATAATACACACTTACAGAACCTAACAGACAATAACACACACTAACAGAACCTAACAGACAATAATACACACTTACAGAACCGAACAGACAATAACACACTCTAACAGAACCGAACAGACAATAACACACACTTACAGAACCTAACAGACAATAACACACACTAACAGAAAGAAATAAAGGATATTCTTTCAAATTGCTGCATTTCTGATTCATTCTTGTTCCGTATACATTAGTACAGTCAATAAAGTGAGGTGTTTTCTTATTCTATAATCAAATACTGATTTATGTGAATGAAAAATCATTTTAATGTACAAAATAAGAGTTAATCATCAATGTAATGCTCCCTGTTCTTAGTTTTTTAGGTCAGTGTGTTATGAGTGACAATGTGTTTCAGTGAGAATTGTTGCCAGGGTTTTGGTTGAACATGCTTATTTTGAGACATTTATGGTTTTAGTGAGTTTTGGAGGTGAGAGTAACTGTTTGGCCAAGAGGCATGTTAGAAATGCAGACTGTGTGAAGAGTTTTGGAATTGTGCTTTCAGTATTGACTGATGCTTGTTTGCCATCAGGAAAAATTTTAAGTATAAGACTTTCTCAGTTAATGAAGCGTGACATTTGTAAGGTAAGTGTTGTGGGATAAAATCTCTTTGGAGAAGTGTACAAACACTGTGAAATCTTTAACAGGATGTGCAATACATACACAATTGAGGGGGGGGGGAGATTTCAGCTGTATTGACTTGTTATGTAACAAAGAGGTGGGATCACACTATAAAGTGAATTGGGGTTGTTGCAAAGCTGCTGTGGATCATTGGTAGTGGTCTGTATTGCTGTCCGAAGGGGTCTCATTTCAGAATGAGGGCAGCTATAACTCAGCTGGTGGTACTGTTCTGTCTGTCTGGGACAGGGGCTCAGGGAGAGATTGGAGGGGGCATAGAGAGTCTGATCCAGAGCAAAGGGACTGAAACTGAAGACACAACCCACAAAGTGATGAGACGCCAGACCACCTCCTCCAGCACCCCTGACGTCTGGACTGAGCTGAAGGAGGTCAGAGACATGGTAGGGGAGCTGAGAGTGGAGCTGAGGAGCATGGAGGCCAGACTCAAAGACAAGGAGAAGGAGGTGGAGGTACTGAAGAAAGAGAATGCAGGTATTGATGTCATAAAGTCATTTAAAGTCAACCTGTCCGGGGTTTTCTGCTACTGATCTTCGGGGTCAGTTTCCTCTCTGCCTTCCCTTTGCTCTCCTGCCTTCTGTCTCACCTCTCTCTCTTTATAACATATCAATTACATATCAAACAACAGCAGGACTAGTCATGATCAAATGCCTGCATATATTTCCAGAATGCCTGATAATCTTCTACCTTTGTACTTGGCTTGTGGCTCTGAACCACAGCAACATGTTGTGATATGGGCAAAACATTTCTGCCAATGCAAAAACCTCTGTGGCAGCAAGTGGTGCTGTGTCATCCAACGACCTGGGCTCTGTTGAATGAGCCCAAACAACCAGACGATCATTAAACACCCTCAGGTTTGACAGCATGAGATGGTTCAGACATTACAGTCTGGGGAGCACTATAGATACATGCGGGCAGTTTTGCCTTCATCATGTAGTATTCCTGTTGTTGCAATGTGATCGCAGGGACTGACCAATACGAAGAGGTCTGCCAAATCAAAGATGCAGTTGGATCTGGTGAATTAGGAGAGATGCAGTTGGATCTGGTGAATTAGGAGAGATGCAGTTGGATCTGGTGAATTAGGAGAGATGCAGCTGAATCTGGTGAAGGAGGAGACTTGTGTATTTATATCTTGAACATTCATCTTTGTAATATTTTTTACGAGTAGGGAGGGAGATGATCACTGAATTTCTTTATAAAAGGTCACTGGAAAACCCAACCCGGAAAAGTGGTCTTGCCACCCTTTAGGGTTTAGATGTTTTCTTGTATTTCTACCAGAGACGTCTCTGTGTTTAAGAAATCTGGATCTTCTTGGTTCAGGGAGGAGAGATTACAGTCTTCTAGGAAGTTGCATGTTTAAAGGCTTAGGGTCTGCTTTGAACTTAAAAAGGGAATCGTAAAAATTGGCAGAATCTGTCTCTTTCCCTTGGGGGAAATTAGTATTTCCTCATTCACAGATTTGAACCTCTGGATTAGATGGGCAGTCCTGATTTCACACAGCCTTCTAGACAGTAGTTCATAAGCTTAACCAATCGTACCCTAGAGTGTTTTAATGAAGTCTTCCATAGTTAGATGATAACTTTTCAGAAGCATGAAATGCTATGATGTGGCAAATGCTATGATGTGGCTCCTCAGACAATGTTCCCCATTGTCAAGATGGCAAAGCTCTCCATTAGTTTCTAAGACTTTTTCAAAATGTTCATAGGACACTAGTTCTGTGACAATCTGAGTGCTGAAACTACAAACACTTTTATTCAGCCTAAAGCCACCAATTCACAGTGAGAAAGTGAATGGGCAGTGGTCCAACATTACAGTGTCGTGGTTCTTAGCAGGGTTAGGGTTAGCAGGGTTAGGGTTAGCAGGGTTAGGGTTAGCAGGGTTAGCAGGGTTAGGATTAGCAGGGTTAGCAGGGTTAGGGTTAGCAGGGTTAGGATTAGCAGGGTTAGCAGGGTTAGGGTTAGCAGGGTTAGGATTAGCAGGTTTAGCAGGGTTAGGGTTAGCAGGGTTAGGATTAGCAGGGTTAGCAGGGTTAGGGCTAGCAGGGTTAGGGCTAGCAGGGTTAGGGTTAGCAGGGTTAGCAGGGTTAGGATTAGCAGGGTGAGCAGGGTTAGCAGGGTTGGGGCTAGCAGGGTTAGCAGGGTTAGGGTTAGCAGGATTAGCAGGGTTAGCAGGGTGAGCAGGGTTAGGGTTAGCAGGGTGAGCAGGGTTAGCAGGGTTAGGGTTAGCAGGGTTAGCAGGGTTAGGGTTAGCAGGGTTAGCAGGGTTAGCAGGGTTAGCAGGGTTAGCAGGGTTAGCAGGGTTAGGGTTAGCAGGGTGAGCATATTTAGACTGCTAGAAGGGAATTCCTTTGCACATCAGCCTTGCCACGCCTCTTGTCTTGGTAGAGAAGATGGAGCGAACTATCTACAACTTAGGCATTTGAGTCATTCTTCAGTAGTTATCTACACATATATAAATGATTAGAGGACAAAGGTCTATGACCATGCATCTCTTAATTCCATGTTTGAGACCCTTTGTGTTCCAAGAGCTAAAAGGAAGCCCAGCCCTCTTCACGTTTGTAGCTGTTTTGCATAGTGTGTGCTCCAGCAGAACTGTGAGATTGCATCCAGCATAGAAGAGAACTTAATGAAAAGTACCAAAGCAGTATGTCCTACCCTGTCTCAGGATCCCCCCCATTCCACATCAGACACCGTGTGAAGCCAGGCAGTGAAGAGAAGCTCAGAACGTAGCCCCAGCTTGTAGAACCTTGCCAGCACTTGGAGATACTTGGCATGTTCTGCAGACAAAGGGACCATTGTTGGTCACAGAACGACAAGAAGGGACAGCTTGGTGAATCAAATCTGGTGGCCAGAGACAGCCAGTGATAGGAGGTAGGAGGAGCTGGAAAGAGTCATTTTTGTTTTGATACTGTGTCCTCTTGTGTTCACAGGCCAAACCAAGGTGGCCTTCTCTGCTGGCTTAACTACTACTGGGACAGGATACATTGGACCTTATAATACCGAAACTACACTCACCTACGACAATGTCATCACCAACATTGGCACGGGTTATGACCCAGCCACAGGTACTGACCGTTTAAAATTTAACAATTCCATATTTTTTTTACCAAAAAGGTCTTACAGAATCTTGAAATTATAGCTCTTATTATACTTACATTGTGAAATAACATCCATTTATTATAATACAATAGCTTTATATTGTCAATAAATGAATGTCATTATATTTTCAATACGTTAATGCATTATATTGTCAAAATATTTATGTAATCATGTCATCAATACATGAATGCATTATATTGTCAATACATTAATGTTAATATATTGTCAATATTAATGCATTACATTGACAATACATCAAGTGATCTGTACACTTTGTAATTGTCCTAAACAGATAGTAAATTCTCCTTCATTTCATACAAATTACAATTCAAAAGCATCATTTTCTCAAAACACTGTGCACAAAATTCCCTAATGTTATCACAGCAGTTCATACAGCCAACCAAATCTTTAATATAGGGACACCTTCATCAGCACAGCATAAAAACCGACAGACCGCCGGTGACATTCAAGCAGTCGGAAGAATTTACGAAACATGTCTCAAGATTACAACCAAGCGGTGATTGAAGAACCCAAGGCCGAGGACTGGCTGTGTGACGCCTGGGATGACAACGCTGAAGCCTTCTACGGAACCCCTGACCCAGACAGCTCCATTCCACCGGCATACCCAACAAGAAACTACCATTGGATTGACAGGGTTGGTGATCAACTAGGTCCTCTTAACCTGTCATACCTTTCAAATGCTAACAAGAGTTATCACATTGTCATTGTTCACAGACAAGGTAGTCAAAATGCTTGGCCATGTTGTCAGTTTATCAGTGTACTCTGTAAGTGTTGTCTGATGTAAACCTTTCCTTCTAGTTTTGTTGACAATGATTGGAAATGCACAAGGCTGCAAAATGGACTGGATTCACATTTATACTTCTTCTGTTGGTCTGTCAACAAATTACAATACAATATCATTGCCATACTGAAAAGAAAAATAATATATTACAGCAACAAAATAAAAAAATACAAAATTGGGAAGTTCAACATAGGAAACACTACTACCCGGTCTGTCTACACCTCCTGACCTCCCGGTCTGTCTACACCTCCTGACCTCCCGGTCTGTCTACACCTCCTGACCTCCCGGTCTGTCTACACCTCCTGACCTCCCGGTCTGTCTACACCTCCTGACCTCCCGGTCTGTCTACACCTCCTGACCTCCCGGTCTGTCTACACCTCCTGACCTCCCAGTCTGTCTACACCTCCTGACCTCCCGGTGTCTGTCGGGCCACAGATTCTCATCCGTATTACATTATGGATATCTTCCCTTACAATGCAGCACAGAAATAATCTCTTGCAGTGTCTCATCCAGCCTCTGTAGGCATCTGCTATGATGTCCTCACATGATGCATCCATGTCTTATCCAGCCTCTGTAGGCCTCTGCTATGATGTCCTCACATGATGCATCCATGTCTTATCCAGCCTCTGTAGACATCTGCTATGATGTCCTCACATGAAGCATCCATGTCTTATCCAGTCTCTGTAGGCATCTGCTATGATGTCCTCACATGATGCATCCATGTCTCATCCAGCCTCTGTAGGCCTCTGCTATGATGTCCTCACATGATGCATCCATGTCTTATCCAGCCTCTGTAGACATCTGCTATGATGTCCTCACATGAAGCATCCATGTCTCATCCATCCACTGTAGGCATCTGCTATGATGTCCTCACATGATGCATCCATGTCCTATCCAGCCTCTGTAGGCATCTGCTATGATGTCCTCACATGATGCATCCATGGCAACCAGCGAGGTCATCTGACTATGTGTCTAGTATAGAAAATATGAGTATAGAAAATATGATTGGAAGTTTATGGCAATAATCAATTAACAATAATAATAATGCATTAATGTTATCAATACCTTATGAATACATTAATGTCATTATGTAACGAATACATTAATGTCATAATATATTCAGATTCAAAATAGTCAGACAGTCAGAAACACAGAGGCATACAGAGGGATTTACTACAGAACTTGATTAACATTAACACAGACATCAATAATAACAGTGTTCCTGAATCCAGTTACACTACAACAATAACAAGTGTTCCTGAATCCAGTTACACTGCAACAATAATAACAGTATTCCTGAATCCAGTTACACTACAACAATAACAAGTGTTCCTGAATCCAGTTACACTGCAACAATAATAACAGTATTCCTGAATCCAGTTACACTACAACAATAACAAGTGTTCCTGAATCCAGTTACACTGCAACAATAATAACAGTGTTCCTGAATCCAGTTACACTACAACAATAACAAGTGTTCCTGAATCTAGTTACACTACAATAATAACAGTGTTCCTGAATCCAGTGACACTGCAACAATAATTACAGTGTTCCTGAATCCAGTTACAGTCCAGTGTTACTAACACTGTAATTTCTCTGTGCTTCTTCTCTGATGCAGGCATCTTCACAGCACCAATAAAAGGAGTCTACTACTTCAGATTCACTGCATTTGAACGTCGTAAATCCCAGTGGATGGCTCTAAACATGTACCACAATGACAAAATAGTTCTTCACAATTCTGAAATGAATGATAAAGGGAATCACATGTCCTTGTCTAATGCTCTGTTTTTAAATCTGGAGAAGGGAGATACGGTCTACCTAAATCTCCCAAAAGGCTGTGGAATCCACTGCAGTGCTGCTAACGAGAGCACCTTCAGTGGCTTCCTGCTATTCCCAATGTCAGCACCTGGTAATAAACAGTAATGTAGTCAGACTCCTCTCATCAATAAAGAAGCATTTAAAAAAAACAAGGTAATCTACTTTTGTGGTGTTGATAGTTACCCACCTGTGAAATAAAATTACACAATTGTCACTAGAGATTCATATTAAACAGAGCCCTGGTGTCACTAGTGATTCATATTAAACAGAGCCCTGGTGTCACTAGTGATTCATATTAAACAGAGCCCTGGTGTCACTAGTGATTCATATTAAACAGAGCCCTGGTGTCACTAGTGATTCATATTAAACAGAGCCCTGGTGTCACTAATAATAGATATTAAACAGAGCCCTGGTGTTTACTAGTGATACATGAAGAACCTGTGCGTGTGTCACTAGTGATACATGAAGAACCCGTGGGTGTGTCTCTAAAGATACATGAAGAACCCGTGGGTGTGTCACTGGTAATGCATGAAGAACCTGTGCGTGTGTCACTAGTGATACATGAAGAACCTGTGGGTGTGTCACTAATGATACATGAAGAACCCGTGGGTGTGTCACTAGTGATACATGAAGTAAATGTGGTTGTGTCACTAGTGATATATGAAGAACCCGTGGGTGTGTCACTAGTGATACATGAAGAACCTGTGGGTGTGTCACTACAGCCGTGACGCTGTACAATAGGAGACTCCTGTCAACCTGTTAAAGATGCATGAGTACCTTTTACAGGAGACTATGATGGAAAGTTCCACACTGCTACCCTGACAAGACAGACAGATACAAAGAGAGATACAGAGAGAGAAAAGAGAAAGACAGAGAGAAACAGTGAGAGACAGAGATGTAGTGAGAGGTCCAGAGAGAGAGATACAGAAATGATACAGAGAGATGGAGTGAAAGAGATAAAGAGAGATATACTGACAAAAATACAGAGAGATATACTGAAAAAATACAGTGAATGGGAAACAGATAGAGAGCAGACAGGTGCAGAGAGAAATACAGGGAGATACAAATAGACACAGAGAGATACAAGAGATACAGAGAAAGGCAAATAAAGTTACAAAGAGAGGGATACAGAGAAATACAAATAAAGATACAGAGAGAGAGAAGGAAACATACACAGAGATATAGAGAGATAATTAAGTATAGACTCAGTGAGCATGGCCCTACTATAGAGATGTATGTAAAGACTCAGTGAGCATGGCCCTGCTATAGAGATGTATGTAAAGACTCAGTGAGCATGGCCCTACTATAGAGATTTATGTAAAGACTCAGTGAGCATGGCCCTACTATAGAGATGTATGTAAAGACTCAGTGAGCATGGCCCTACTATAGAGATGTATGTAAAGACTCAGTGAGCATGGCCCTGCTATAGAGATGTATGTAAAGACTCATTGAGCATGGCCCAACTATAGAGATGTATGTAAAGACTCAGTGAGCATGGCCCTGCTATAGAGATGTATGTAAAGACTCAGTGAGCATGGCCCTGCTATAGAGATGTATGTAAAGACTCAGTGAGCATGGCCCTGTTATAGAGATGTATGTAAAGACTCAGTGAGCATGGCCCTACTATAGAGATGTATGTAAAGACTCAGTGAGCATGGCCCTACTATAGAGATGTATGTAAAGACTCAGTGAGCATGGCCCTGCTATAGAGATGTATGTAAAGACTCAGTGAGCATGGCCCTGCTATAGAGATGTATGTAAAGACTCAGTGAGCATGGCCCTGCTATAGAGATGTATGTAAAGACTCAGTGAGCATGGCCCTGCTATAGAGATGTATGTAAAAGGAGTTTAGAGGGAGTGTGGTAGAGTGGATGTAAGGAGGAGTGGCGTGAGAGAGAGGGATGTTTGAGAGTTAAATTGGAATGTGTCAGAAGATGAGACGATAAGATGTTGGAACAGATGGGATGAGGAGAGGATGACAGGGCAGCACAGCAAGATATTTAGAGAGTTGGCTAGGTACCAGATTTAGTCATGACAGGACAGGGAAGATCCTCTTCCATCCCCTTCTAATCTTTCCCTTCTTCTCCTCCCATTCCTCCAAATAATTTCCTCTTCCTCTTGCTCCTCCACTTCCTCCTTCTCCTCCTCGCTCTTTTTCTACTCTTCGCCCTAAGATGATCTTCTCTCCTTTCTCCTCTTCAAATGTAATTTCCATCCCCATCAGATTCAACTGAACCAGAAGACCTGATTGAACCAGAAAACACTTGGTCTGGTGTGTTTTCAGATTGCCTGCACAAACACACAACCAGATTTCAATTAACAGATATCCTGCCATTTATGTTTAATTTAAAGGAAACAGGTGAAAGATGAAGAAGCAGTTAGTGTAGCAGTATACAGTGGGGAAAACAAGATTTTGCAGGTTTTCCTACTTACAAAGAATGTAGAGGTCCGTAATTTTTATCATAGGTACTCTTCAACTGTGAGAGACAGAATCTAAAACAAAAATCCAGAAAATCACATTGTATGATTTTTAAATAATAAGTACACAAGTATTTGATCACTTACCAACCAGTAAGAATTCCGACTCTCACAGACCTGTTAGTTTCTCTTTAAGAAGCCCTCCTGTTCTCCACTCATTACCTGTATTAACTGCACCTGTTTGAACTCATGACCTGTATAAAAGACACCTGTCCACACACTCAATCAAACAGACTCCAACCTCTCCACAATGGCCAAGACCAGAGAGCTGTGTAAGGACATCAGGGATAACATTGTAGACCTGCACAAGGCTGGGATGGGCTACAGGACAATAGGCAAGCAGCTTGGTGAGAAGGCAACAACTGTTGGCGCAATTATTAGAAAATGGAAGAAGTTCAAGATGACGGTCAATCTCCCTCTGGGGCTCCATGCAAGATCTCACCTCGTAGGGCATCAATGATCATGAAGAAGGTGAGGGATCAGCCCAGAACTACACGGCAGGACCTGGTCAATGACCTGAAGAGAGCTGGGACCACAGTCTCAAAGAAAACCATTAGTAACACACTACACCGTTATGGATTAAAATCCTGCAGCGCATGCAAGGTCCCCCTGCTTAAGCCAGCGCATGTCCAGGCCCGTCTGAAGTTTGCCAATGACCATCTGGATGATCCAGAGGAGGAATGGGAGAAGGTCATGTGGTCTGATGAGACAAAAATAGAGCTTTTTGGTCTAAACTCCACTCGCCGTGTTTGGAGGAAGAAGAAGGATGAGTACAACCTCAAGAACACCATCCCAACCATGAAGCATGGAGGTGGGACTTTTCTGCAAAGTGGACAGGACGACTGCACCGTATTGAGGGGAGGATGGATGGGGCCATGTATCGCTAGATCTTGGCCAACAACCTCCTTCCCTCTGTAAGAGCATTGAAGATGGGTCGTGGCTGGGTCTTCCAGCATGACAATGACCCGAAACACACAGCCAGGGAAACTAAGGAGTGGCTCTGTAAGAAGCATCTCAAGGTCCTGGAGTGGCCTAGCCAGTCTCCAGACCTAAACCCAATAGAAAATCTTTGGAGGCAGCTGAAAGTCCGTATTGCCCGGCGACAGCCCCGAAACCTGAAGGATCTGGAGAAGGTCTGTATGGAGGAGTGGGCCAAAATCCCTGCTGCAGTGTGTGCAAACCTGGTCAAGAACTACAGGAAATGTATGATCTCTGTAATTGCAAATGAAGGTTTCTGGGTTCCCTTTGGTCCAAAGATGACCCAGACCAGTTAAACCCCGGGTTATCAAAAAAGGTCAATGACTTTTGAACTGATCCGTGCCTTCCCCTCCACCTCTAAGAAGCAAGAAGGAAGGACAAATAAGCAGTGTTCCTGCTGCATAAGGCCACTTGAATAACCAGATGTTACTGGTTACTCAATAGAAGGAAATCTATTCATTAACATTACCTGGAATATTAAACATCCTGCATTCCCTCTGCTGTAGTTCAACATAACTTTCTAAATATAGACTATACATCCTGCATTCTCTCTGCTGTAGTTCAACATAACATTCTAAATATAGACTATACATCCTGCATTCCCTCTGCTGTTGTTAAGCCCTCCAATCAAAATCACACACAGAGATCTCCACCTCCTCGTAAACATGAACACACTAACACACATGGTAAGTCACAACACGTTAAACAGTCCCATGTCTCGTCAATAAACACCTGCTTTAAAAATACACACAGAGCCTGCAGGCAGGCACAGCCAGCAGATACACAGCCCCACTCGCTTCTTCTAACCCCAACCCAAACCCTAACCCAAACCCTAACAGGCACAGCCAACAGATACACAGCCCCACTCGCTTCTTCTAACCCCAACCCAAACCCTAACCCAAACCCTAACAGGCACAGCCAACAGATACACAGCCCCACTCGCTTCTTCTAACCCCAACCCAAACCCCAACCCAAATCCTAACCCTAACAGGCATAGCCAACAGATACACAGCCCCACTCGCTAAAGCAACAACATATATATTTTTTTAAGAAGCAAGAAAAATGTAAGTATTTTTAATGTAACAGATCCTTAAAAGTTTGAGGTATTGTGTGTAGAAGTGAGAAAACATTGGTAAAGTGAAAGGTGAGAGTATTTAAAGCGGGGTCAATGTGTGAATGCTTAATGCCAGCAGACTCTTTAGACCAGAGGTCAAACCGGTTCCACGGAGGGCCATGTGTCTGCAGGTTTTTGGGTTTTCCTTTAAATTGGTTCCCAGTTCAGACATAAACAACCAGGTGGGGGTAGAAACGAACCAATTAGTGACCTAATTAGTCAGATAAGTACAAGATGAGAGCGAAAACCTGCAGACACTCGGCCCTTCGTGGAACCGGTTTGAGACCTGATCTAGACAGTAATGGTCACTGTTTCCATGAACACATAATGCTATTAAGGACAGTAGTGATGACCGCAGTGATTTTTAAAAGACGTCTTTGTGCTATATAAGCTTCATATTGTCACCTACAGTGTTTCTCTTCAAATCTATTTAACCTACCTGGTTTGAAAGTCCTATTTTGCATCTTCTGTTAACTGTGATTCACATGCTGTGCAGATACTTTAGATGAACATCACAGTATTCACTGAGAAACGTCTTTAGAGATCAGACCTGATTATTGGAGATTGTGTGTATGGCACTCAATCAATGTAAAATGTGCATTTTTTATTATCTGCTGTGGTTTTTGCATTAAGAATTGTAAAGTATTACCACATACATGTGAAAATAGTACTAAAGCGATGAAAAAGGTCTGTACATAGCAGATAAAGTAGTAAACACTGCAGAACGCTAAGATCACTCCTTACCCATCATAGTCCCATCACATCTCTGAAGCCCATTAGTATGCAAGCTACGTTGGCTGTTAAAGGCTAATTGAACTCAACTGAGAATGCAAGCTAGTCAATGGTGGGTGTGTGTGTGTGTGTGTGTGTGTGTGTGTGTGTGTGTGTGTGTGTGTGTGTGTGTGTGTGTGTGTGTGTGAAAGCTGAGATCGGACTGTGATAGTGGTGTCGGAAGCCTTGATACCAGAGTAGTTGGTGTTACTGACGAGGGGGTTTCCATGAGAGGGGTTGTCCAGGGGGTGAAATGAGGGCGAGAGGGAGGGGGAGGGAGACAGGGAGGGAGAGAGGGAGGGAGGGAGATAGAAAGTGTATTTCACATAGCTTTTTTATTTTATTTTTCACATTTCTTTGGCAGTGTAAACAAATATGTCCTGTGTCAATGAAGCCATTACAATTTGACTGAATAGTGAGAGACAGGGTGTGTGTGTGTGTGTGTGTGTGTGTGTGTGTGTGTGTGTGTGTGTGTGTGTGTGTGTGTGTGTGTGTGTGTGCGTGCGTGCGTGCGTGCATGCGTGCGTGTGTGTGCGTGTGTATAATGTGTTCAATTACAGTGAAAGCATAGACTGGTCACTGATAGTAATGATGGAAGCTGTTATTCCAGTCTGGTCTCTCATAATAATAATGGAAGCTGTTATTCCAGACTAGCTGGTGTTAATGACAGTTGGAGGTGTTGGCCCAATGGGTCAGAACTGGGTGGAGGGTTCTGCCTCTTCCAGTTCTGCCTCTTCCAGTTCTCCTCTCCTCCAGTTCTCCTCCTCTCCTCCAGTTCCTCTCCTCTCTATGTACAAACACACTGGAAGACAACCCAATACAGTTGACCTTGCTGGTACCTGATCTATCACAAGGTTTAATGCAAATCCCCTTTCAACATCCACCAAAACACAGACAGATGGGCAGAGACAATGTTTGCCTCCCTCAAAAAACAAAGTGTTAAGAAAGCAGTCAGATATGTTTAGAAATGTTTAGTCTAGAATATTTACTATATAATATTAGTAAAGAATATTACTGTATTTATCACTATATTTACTATATTTAAATATTACAAGGTTACTGCATTTCGTTATACTGAACTTGTACTGTTCAATGACAAAGTTGAATCTAATTTAGGGTTCTGTGTGGTTTCTGGCTGAATGTTTAGAGCACCACTTTGTTCTCCATAATCTCTGCTAAGTAATTATTCACGCATTTACTGATTATGTCCAAGGAAAGCAGTTACGTTGTTCTGATTATGTCCAAGGAGAGCAGTTATGTTGTTCTAAAACACATGGCTCTGGTGTAAATGCTTCCTTTTCTATCGCCCACATCTCCAATTGCCCTGCACAACGGCTGGACGAATGCAGATTTATAAATAAGAATCATACAGTTAACATTTTCAACATTCTTGCGGTTGCCAAGGCAAACATCATCATCATCACCAATCCCATATTTTTCATCAACATCATCCATCTCATCCCGTTCTCATTGTCATCACCCTCATCATTCCCAGTAAAGCTGTTTCTCAGTAGGAATTAGCCCAGTTCCGCTAAAGCTACGTTGGGTTGGAACATCCAAACAGACTGTCCTAGCAACAAAACAGCACAGATGTTTAAAATCGTTTTGAGTGAAGAAAATGTTAATCAGCGGTCATACGAACTGATTATGTCATCATGTCATAGTTTGTATGTTTTGATGTTATGTTATAGTTTGTATGTTATAATGTTATGTTATAGCCTGTTTTGATATGTCATCGTGTCACAGCCTTTATGTTAAAATGTTATCATGGCATAGGTGTCATTGAAACATAATTGAAAATGTATTAAATTATAGTGATGTTGTCAAAGTACTTAAAGATGGCTGTTATAAGAATTTTGGCAATGTCTTACCTTTCTTAATTCTCACTCACTACAGTTCTGGGTGAATTCCAACACATTGTAGCATACTAATGGTATTTTAGCATACTACTGCACATTGCTATCCCTTTTATTCATTATTCATCATGTCATAGCCCTTTGTCATATGCCCTCACGTCATCATCTGTTATAACATATCATGGTGTCATAGCCATTAGCTGGTATGTTATAATGTCATAATTTTGAAGTCTGTATGTTATAATATGCCATCATGTCATAGCCGGTATGTAATGATATGTTATGTATGTTATGGCCGGTATGTAATGATATGTTATGTATGTCATGGCCGGTATGTAATGATATGTTATGTATGTTATGGCCTGTATGTAATGATATGTTATGTATGTTATGGCCGGTATGTAATGATATGTTATGTATGTCATGGCCGGTATGTAATGATATGTTATGTATGTTATGGCCTGTATGTAATGATATGTTATGTATGTCATAGCCGGTATGTAATGATATGTTATGTATGTCATAGCCGGTATGTAATGATATGTTATGTATGTTATGACCTGTATGTAATGATATGTTATGTATGTCATAGCCGGTATGTAATGATATGTTATCCTAATGGCCTGTATGTTTTGTCATTATCTCACAAACAGTCTGCTGTCCAATGAAATCTGTGTCCTAATGGATGGCAGAAGATTGGAGGAAAACAGCATTTGTCCATTTTCATTTTAATATTTATTAATATTCCGATCTTTGACTTCCTTTCTTAACACCCCAGCCCCTTGACTTTTGGCATCTTTTGTTTCTGGAGATACCTGATAATCAGGGGTTGAAGTGAAACAGGAATTAAAATCAAAACATACATTTGAACCTTTTTAACATTTAACATTTTAAAATTGTTCTAAAACATTGAGAACTTACTGTAGTTGAATTTAACTACTTCAGCCATGTTCTTCTCTAGCAGCAGTATCCATGGTAATCAACAGTACAACATTTCCCGTTATCCTAGTTACAACGTACAGCATGGCAATGTTATCCACTATTTAACATTACCATAGTTACAATTTAGAGCACGACAATGTCAGCAACTATTTACCTCTTTCACAGTTACTATTTAGAGCATGGCGATGTCATCTTCTATTTAACATTTCCGTAATTACAATGCAGTTCAAGGCACTCTTAATCTACATGGTCTGGAGCCTGCAGGTTTTCTGTTTCACCTCATAATAAATTGCACCCACCTGGTGTCCCAGGTCTAAATAAGTCCCTGATTAGAGGGTTGCAATGAAAAATGGAGTGGAACTGACTTTGAGATCCAGCTTTGAAAATTAAAAAGGAGTGTAATATATAGGAAATAGGTTTTCATGTAGGACTAAAAATCTAAAATTCTGAAGAACTGGACAGAAAACATACAGTATGAAATTATACAATTATATAGGATCAAAAAACATTATACGGAATAAACACCGTGATTGATTCTTAATTTAATACTTTGACAGATGTATGTAATGGATTAAAATGCATCCACGGAAACAATACTTACAATCTAAAGTCTGACCGTGGCATTGACCAATTATGATACCAGCTACATATAGTATCTCAATATTAACCTGTAACTCATGGGGATGATAGAAGTCTGATCATAGTAGCACAACAACACTGTGTTTTATGCAATAGTAGTACAACAATGTCATTACTGAGGTACAATGCAGGATCTTAATTTGATCACACTTTTGCAGGAGAAAATGCGTAGTGTAGTTGAGGTTTTATATAAGGCTAATATAAAAGTTTGTCATTTCCAATTAAACATTTCAGATTTTTTTTCCAATATGAAAAATGCATAAAAAAACTCCAAAAACATCTATAAATTAACAAGATAATTTTTCATATTTCCTATTCACGCATGGTTATTTTCCAGCTTATAAAAGGCTCAAATTTAGACTCTACATCTGTATTTTGTTACCATTGTCACAGTCCCTACTTGCACAGAGGAGGCATTAGTGGTTTTTGATACATTATAAACCGGCTGGTTCGAATCCTGAATGCTGTTTGGCTGAAAGCGATGTACCATAATTATTACATCATTTTATACTCTTCTAATTGTGTTAGCAACTGGTTTACATTAGCAATGAGGCACCTCTGGCATTCGTGGTATATTGTCAAAATACCAAGACTAAGTTCTATATCCAGGCATTCCCTGATAATTTGTGTCTAAGAACAGCTCTTATACCTTATATATTGGCCCTATACCACACACCTAATGCCTTATTGCTTTAAAATACTCATTTTTTAAATGTATCTTTTGAATCATCCTCAAGTTATGTCACACCAATTATGCTTACAGATCTTCTAGTACCTTTTCTCACCAAAGGTATTTCTAGCCTTTTAATCTGGCCCTAAACAGTCCTATTGAAGTAGAAATGTACAGTAGTTGTGAGGTCAGTTTCG
Organism: Esox lucius; assembly: GCF_011004845.1. Lineage (NCBI taxonomy): Eukaryota > Metazoa > Chordata > Actinopteri > Esociformes > Esocidae > Esox > Esox lucius. The sequence goes on from NC_047580.1 coordinate 35,804,932, forward strand.
GTATTTATCCCCATGGATAACAGACGGGGCATAGATTTGGGGGTACAGGCCGGTCATAACCCCCTAACATTACAGACAGGTCAATTTAATCCCCTGGAAAACACTCCTCTGACCTCCCAATATACAACCCAAACCTGTAACCTTTATAACAGATCAGTCTATTGATGTGGCACGCCAGGCTTCCTTTTTGGAAGTTTGTCTTTGTAATGTCTTTGCCCTGTTTGTCTCCATAATGTCTCTCTGTCCTCTTCAATGTTGAAATGGTCTTGAATACGTCTCAGAGCCCAGGAAACATGTCACTCTGCCAGGTCCCATTGGCCTTGTTCAGGGAGGAGCTACTCCCTGGTTTACTCTCTGATTGTAACTTCATGGCCAAATCTACCGCGTCCGCCATTGGCTGCTTGTCCTCTGCCTCCGTCTCCCGGTGGTAGAAGTAGTTGAAGTTGGACACGATGACCGGGACGGGCAGGGCGATGGTCAGCACGCCGGCGATGGCACAGAGTGTCCCCACCATCTTACCGCCCACAGTGATCGGGCACATGTCGCCATAGCCCACCGTAGTCATGGTGACCACGGCCCACCAGAAACCGTCAGGGATGCTGACGAACTGTGTACTGGGCTCGTCGACTTCGGCAAAGTAGATAGCGCTGGAGAAGAGGATGACTCCGATGAAGAGGAAGAAGATGAGCAGGCCCAGCTCCCTCATGCTGGCCTTCAGGGTTTGGCCCAGGATCTGGAGCCCCTAGACATGGAGAGAGACTGGTCATTACTTCACTAAAATGAGTTCAGTCAATAAGAGCTGTGGTCTTAGTTCAACACAGCAGTGAAAACTGAACCCAAACCTTTACGAGGTTGTGCTGTTAAATTACATTAAAAGGAAACTATAATGGTGGTACCTTGGAGTGTCTAGACAGCTTGAAGATCCTGAACACTCTAACCAGACGGATGATACGAAGAATGGCCAGGGACATGTTCTGGCTCAAGTTCTGCTCTGGGGTCGTGACCAGCTCTGTTACCAAAGTGACAAAGTAAGGTATGATGGACACAATGTCGATGATATTCATGAGGTTGTGGAAGAAGTCTCTCTTGGAGGGACAGACCACAAAGCGGACAACCAGTTCGAAGAAGAACCAGACGATGCAAGCTGTCTCAATAATGAAGAACGGGTCAGAGAACGTGGACGTGATTGTTTTAGGCGTAGCCGTGGGTGGGAACATGGAACCAAAGCCGCTCAGTGATTGGTTCCCACCTGAAGGCATCACCTGCATGGCAGCGGTGGGTATGATGGGGTCCAGGGAGTTGTCCCGGAACTCCGGCAGCGTTTCCATGCAGAAGATGATTATGGAGATGACGATGACGAAGACAGAGACCAGCGCCACGCCGCGAGCAGCGTTGGAGCTCTCCGGATACTCAAACAACAGCCAGAACTGGCGGTACATCTCATTGGTCGGGAGAGGGATCTCCACCTCTTTGATGAAGCCCTCGTCCTCTCTGAACTGCTCCATGGCATCGTTCCCCAGCTCATAAAACATCATCTCATCGGCAAACACATCTAGTGGAACGTTAGCCGGCCGCCGGATCTTTCCTCCTGACTGGTAGTAGTACAGGATGCCGTCAAAGCTGGGACGGTTCCGGTCGAAGAAATACTCATTCCTCATTGGGTCAAAGTAGTCCATCCTCTTCATGGGGTCCCCCAGAAGGGTTTCTGGGAACTGATCTAGGGTTTTGAGCTGCGTCTCAAAGCGCAGACCGGCAATGTTGATGATGACCTTCTGCTCGCCATCGTCCAGTCCTCTCTTGTCCACAAAGAGATCCTCACAGCAGTCCTTGGCGAGCCGGCTGAATATGGTCTCACTCTGAGTCTGGGTCTCACTACTCAGTAGCAGCTTCCAGTTGGTCATCATGCTTGAGCAGCTACTGCGCCCCTTCCTACCATGGGCTGGCATTTCCGGTGACTGGTTCCCGCCCTGGGTATCAGGGGAGGTGGATGGGCAGGGCGAGGTGTTCCTTCTGTAGGGGGAGCGATGGTGGTGGGAGGGGTGGTGGTGCTTGGGGCTGGAGGTGAGATTAGGCAGGGAGCAGAGGAGGTGTTGGGAGTCTGGGAAGGAGCTGTGTTCATGGGGCATGTCGACCGTCAGGGCTGTGGTCTCGTCAGGGTCGTCTGGGCTTTGGAGCTCATCATCCAGGTTGCTGTTGATATCATCCAAACTCTCAAAGTCCACGAGGGAAACATCCATGGCTGCTGCTCAAACAGGCCAAAAACAACCAAGACAAGCCTCTACTGACAGAGTCCCAGTCTGGGAGACCTAGAACTCACACCGGTCCAATGTAACAAGCCCTCTGTCCAGGTCAGGAAATCCACACAGTGGTAGATGACAGCTCCAGTTTCTACAGCCCAGAGAGGCTGTCTTTACAATCTACTACCCAGAGAGAGAGGCTGCCTTTACAATCTACTACCCAGAGAGAGAGACTGCCTTTACAATCTACTACCCAGAGAGAGAGGCTGTCTTTACAATCTACTACCCAGAGAGAAAGGCTGCCTTTACAATCTACTACCCAGAGAGAGGCTGCCTTTACAATCTACTACCCAGAGAGAGAGGCTGCCTTTACAATCTTCTACCCAGAGAGAGAGGCTGCCTTTACAATCTAATACCCAGAGAGAGAGGCTGCATTTACAATCTACTACCCAGAGAGAGAGGCTGCCTTTACAGTCTACTACCCAGAGAGAGAGGCTGCCTTGAGGAAGTAATGCCCAGAGAGACAGGCTGCCTCCAACCTTGTATTCCCAGCGATGAGAGACAGTATTCAGGGTAACAGGCCGACAGACTCTCCAGTGTCAATTAGCAGCTTTGTTACACACGTCTTCTTCTTCACACCTGCAGCGGGTGACTGGCAGACAGAGATACAGAGAGGCAGGTTAGAGTTTGGGCTGACATGTTGGATGCTGACAGCCCTGCCATCAGCAGCATCTTCACTGACACACCTGCTGTCACCTGCTGAAGAATGGCTGTGCTTTTAACTGCTCAACGCTGAAAACCGGATGACCTGGACACACACATCTGCCGGCTCCTTCTGTACACCTGCTATGCCCCTGACCTGGTAATAGAAAGCAGAGGAGTACAGAAGAGAGGAGAAAAGGGGAGAAAAGAAGTGAGTGAAGAGGAGAGGAGAGGAGAAAAGAAGAGAGGAGCATAGAGAGAAGGAGGGAAGAGGAGAAGTCAGGAGACGAGGGGAGAAGAGAGTAGACAGTGCAGGGTTACTGGGTCTTAGCTGTAGTGTAGTGCATTATTCACTACAGAGTGCACACACACACACACACACACACACACACACACACACAGTACACATGCACACAGTACACACGCACACACACACACACAGTGCACATGCACACACACAGTACACACACACACACACACACACAGTACACATGCACACACACAGTACACGCAGACACACACAGTACACATGCACACACACAGAACACACGCACACACACAGAACACACACACACAGAACACACACACAGTACACAGTACACACACACACAGTACACACACACACAGTACACACACACACACACACACACACACAGAACACACATACACACACAGAACACACGCACACACACACACACACACACACACACAAACCTAAATACACAGAAAAAGGTGCATAATGTGTTTGTGTGTAAGAGAGAGTTTGACCCTACACACTCATAATGAAAAGAAACAGAAATACCATCACCGTGTTTTACTATCAGAGTGGGGGCTATGATAGGTGAACACAGGAAATCATGTTAAGTAAGAACATTTGGCATGGTTTGGTTTATGATTTAGGGTTAAGTTAATGTTAGGCATAAATGTTAGGTTATTGGGGTTGGTTAGGTTGATGTATCTATTTAAAGGTACAAAATTACATATCCTCACCTTGATAGTAAAACCTAGAGGGTATGTGTGTGAGACAGAAGGGGTAGATTAGGGGAAATTTAACACAGTTACAACAGGTGAAAACAGATGAAGAGAGTAGGACTTAAGGAAAAAGTACAGAGGTTAAGAGGAGGAGGGAGTGGGAGGTAGTTGAAGAGAGGAGGAGGGAGGAGGAGGGAGTGGGAGGTGGTTGAAGAGAGGAGGAGGGAGGAGGAGGGAGTGGGAGGTGGTTGAAGAGAGGAGGAGGGAGGAGGAGGGAGTGGGAGGTGGTTGAAGAGAGGAGGAGGGAGGAGGAGGGAGTGGGAGGTGGTTGAAGAGAGGAGGAGGGAGTGGGAGGTGGTTGAAGAGAGGAGGAGGGAGGAGGAGGGAGTGGGAGGTGGTTGAAGAGAGGAGGAGGGAGGAGGAGGGAGTGGGAGGTGGTTGAAGAGAGGAGGAGGGAGGAGGAGGGAGTGGGAGGTGGTTGAACAAAATTATAAACGCAACACTTTTGTTTTTGCCCCCATTTATCATGAGCTGTCAAAATCTGTGTTAGTGAGCACTTCTCCTTTGCCGAGATAATCCATCCACCTCGCAGGTGTGGCATATCAAGATGCTGATTAGACAGCATGATTATTGCACAGGTGTGCCTTAGGCTGGCCACAATAAAAGGCCACTCTAACAGTACAGAGTTCAGCTCAAGATAAATGGGGGCAAAAACCAAAGTGTTACATTTATATATTTTTTTGTGTAATTCACTAAATAACTGATAATACACCCTACATAACATATGTAATTCCCAACATAACCTATAATATTCCCTACATAACCTATAATATTCTCTACGTACCATATAATATTCAATACATTACATATCCTATATCATTGACTACATTACCTATAATATTCACTACATAATCCATTTTCATTCTGCCCTCCAGTGGGAATCAAACCAACAACCCTGCCATTGCAAGCACCATGTTCTACTAACTGAGCTACAGGGTCCTTGACCATCACAACCACTCAACCCTCCCTCAGCAACAATACCAAGTAGCGAATGCTTAGGTGAACAAGACGTCTGGAAAAGTCCTCTTTGTGGGCTGATCAAGGCCAAGTTTGACAGACTGTTCCATCAGAATTTCCATGCAGGAAGTGTCCGGGAATATATGTTTTATAAACAGCGTGTCTTTGGCTGGAGTTTCAAATGTTATGAGACAGATCCATTCACCCAGCCAACCAGCTAGCTGGCCGAACACAAATATAGCCTATTGAGCTCCTTTACTGCATTTAGGTGGTCAACTTTACTGATATTTACAGTACATGACATGTCACAAAGTGTTGCCTATTTCTGGTATTCCATGAGCTCCGTCCACTATAGCTCCTTGCTATAACACGAAGACACCCAGTGTTAAATGTCAACTTCACTGCGTTTAGGCAAAACGAGTGAACAGACACACTGTGAATCACCTAACATTCACCACATCAACCTCGGAGCGCTGGTACCGGTTATTCAAACCAGTTTCAGAGAGACACACCATCGTCACCATCGTCCATGCTTACCTCTGCCGGCTGCCGGACTGTAGAGGCGATGTGGTTAGCAGCTAGTGAGATGGTGTCTCCTGCCACCCTGTCATCCAGTGGGATAATGTCTAGTCAGTCACAGTCCGAGGAAACTCTATGCCTACCTAACCTCTGGAAACTAGAGCCTGGCACAGGGCACAGGGGCAGGGGGCAAGGCACACACACACACACACACACACACACTCACACACTCACACACACTCACACACACACACACACACACACACTCGCCTGAATTAACTTCTTAGTGGTTTGGCGTATTCTCTGTCTCTGTGTGTCTCAGTGAGAGATACCAGTGGGACAACAGAGATCATAAAACACACACACACCACACACACACATGTCACACCCAACACAGCACACACACGTCACACACCCCACACAGCACACACACCACACGCACTCACACACCCCACACACCACACACACTCACACACACCACACACACTCACACACAGCACACACACTTACACACATCAAACAAGTAATCGTTGGCACTACCGGAATCTAGACCAGTAATATGTAACAGGTGTTTGTACGTGTTTGTGAGTGAGGTGTGTGTGTTTAAGTGTTTGTGAGTAAGGGGTATGTGTGTGTGTAAGTGTTTGTGAGTGAGGTGCGTGTAAGTGTGTGTGTTTGTGAGTGAGTGGTGTGTAAGTGTGTGTGTGTGTGTGTGTTTGTGAGTGAGGGGTGTGTAAGTGTGTGTGTGTGTGTGTGAGAGAGTGATCAGATAGGTTGCATGGTGCTCAAAGCCTCCTAGACTGGAACACAGAGCTTTGTTCACTCCACGCCTGACTTCAGACACACACACACACACACACGTTCCCTCTCCATGCCTGACGTCAGACAAAAACACAGACACACACACACACACACACACACACACATTCCCTCTCCATGCCGGGCTCACTAACAGTAGCACTAAATACTTAATGTTTAACAAGAGGTTGACACAAGAGAAACAGAGAGAGAGAAGGGGAGAGAGGGAACACTCAGCCCTCGTGGGGAGAGAGGGAACACTCAGCCCTCGTGGGGAGAGAGGGAACACTCAGCCCTCGTGGGGAGAGAGGGAACAGTTACAACTGGCTAAATCTTTGCCTTCAATGGTACTATATCTGCCAAGGTTCTTATCTAACGGAAACATCCAATCCAGCCCCACCATACAGTATCATCTGGCTCTAAGGAATAATATTCATAACCATAATCATTTATAATGTTTGAGTCTGCATGTCAGTATGTGTGTGTGTGTATATATGTCTGCATTTGTGTATATATCATGGTCTGTGAGCAGGTGTTTTTGGGTGATGACTCTGACCCTATTAAGCAGATTAACAGATGCTGGGTGGCTCAGTGCTATAAGCCAAGGGGATCTCTTCTCTCAGACACACACACACACACACTCCATCTCTCAATTAAAACAACTGGCCCTACTCCAGCACATCAATCAGCTTGATCTAGTCTCCCCCCGCATCGCCCCTCACCCACGCTGAATCAGACCACTATATGTGGTACATACACAGTCCTTTAGCCAATTAAAAGAATGACTACCCCCAACCACCAATGCCATTGGTGTACACAGATGTATTCTAGACCAATCCGGGTTCGGTTCGGACCAGCAGAAGTCCTGTCTCTGTAATTATAAAAGTGGCTCCATAAAGAAAAATAATATTAGGATTAGAAGCTTTTTCAGATCTCTTTCTAGAAGGATGGGTTTTCCCGTGTGAGAATGTGTGACAACATTTCCCTACTACGATTAGAGAATTCTATATTTGTTGTGTTGCTGAGAATCTGAAATGCAGGGGAGCTTCATGATTTACATATATATGTTAAGTGAGAACTCACTAACACACGGCTCTAGGAGCAGTAATCTCGGGTAACCCAGAACTGGAGTCTTGCGTAATCGGTCAAAAGCTCGATTAAGCTCTGGGTCCATATGTGTTAAGGGCGCAGACACTGTATACTTCAAAATCTTACCGCACGCTCTTTGGAGTTTTGGGGTTGGTGTCTTACACACTTTGTGACAACTGATTGATTGTGTGTAGGGAACTGTAGGAAGGTGAGCAGCAAATCTGAATAGCAGAGCAGTACAAAAAGTTTAGCACTGCTCTGCTTCATGTACATTTTAATGGATGAGCAATCATACTGACTGTTTGACCCAATCCCATTTCATCACTTGTAAATGTTTGTTTGGACAGTCAGTATCCAAATTGGATTTCTATACAGCTAATTGCCACTCAAATCATTAAGAACTATGAGGGGCTAAAGTGCCTGGATGAAACAGAATCATGATGATGGAAGAGGTTTTCCACACCTCACATGGAACCAGTTCAAGTAAGTTCTGATTATCACAACGTATTGTTCAGGCCCAATGGCTAGCTGCTATCTCAACACCTTGCAAAAGTGAGATGGAAATCGCTGCTCTATGAAGATTCACACAGATTTCTGGGGTCACTGAAGAGGGTTGGCGGTGAATGAACTTGTTTTGATAACATGTATGCATTCTAAGAAGGCTCAAAGAGCTGTGGGGTTCCAATTATATATTTATTTGTTATAGATTCACCTTTAAAGAGTTAACGGTAAATCATTTGATTTGTTTTGACATGGGCATTGTTATTTTTTTTTTTTAAGTTATTCAATGCTCTTTAATAAAGGTTATTTACACACACAGAACATACACTCACCTAAAGGATTATTAGGAACACCTGTTCAATTTCTCATTAATGCAATTATATAATCAACCAATCACATGGCAGTTGCTTCAATGAATTTAGGGGTGTGGTCCTGGTCAAGACAATCTCCTGAGCTCCAAACTGAATGGGAAAGAAAGGTGATTTAAGCAATTTTGAACGTGGCATGGTTGTTGGTGCCAGACGGGCCGGTCTGAGTATTTCACAATCTGCTCAGTTACTGGGATTTTCACGCACAACCATTTCGAGGGTTTACAAAGAATGGTGTGAAAAGGGAAAAACATCCAGTATGCGGCAGTCCTGTGGGCAAAAATGCCTTGTTGATGCTAGAGGTCAGAGGAGAATGGGCCGACTGATTCAAGCTGATAGAAGAGCAACTTTGACTGAAATAACCACTCGTTACAACCGAGGTATGCAGCAAAGCATTTGTGAAGCCACAACACGCACAACCTTGAGGCGGATGGGCTACAACAGCAGAAGACCCCACCGAGTACCACTCATCTCCACTACAAATAGGAAAAAGAGGCTACAATTTGCACAAGTTCACCAAAACTGGACAGTTGAAGACTGGAAGAATGTTGCCTGGTCTGATGAGTCTCGATTTCTGTTGAGACATTCAGATGGTAGATTCAGAATTTGGCGTTAACAGAATGAGAACATGGATCCATCATGCCTTGTTACTACTGTGCAGGCTGGTAGTGGTGGTGTAATGGTGTGGGGGATGTTTTCTTGGCACACTTTAGGCCCCTTAGTGCCAATTGGGCATCGTTTAAATGCCACGACCTACCTGAGCATTGTTTCTGACCATGTCCATCCCTTTATGACCACCATGTACCCATCCTCTGATGGCTGGAATCATTTCAAATTGGTTTCTTGAACATGACAATGAGTTCACTGTACTGAAATGGCCCCCGCAGTCACCAGATCTCAACCCAATAGAGCATCTTTGGGATGTGGTGGAACGGGAGCTTCATGCCCTGGATGTGCATCCCACAAATCTCCATCAACTGCAAGATGCTATCCTATCAATATGGGCCAAGGTGCTGAAAGAATGCTTTCAGCACCTTGTTGAATCAATGCCACGTAGAATTAAGGCAGTTCTGAAGGCGAAAGGGGGTCAAACACAGTATTAGTATGGTGTTCCTAATAATCCTTTAGGTGAGTGTATATCTGTATGTAACTATAACATTGATCAAGTTACAGGGATAGATTGACCTAGTTTCATAGTTGGGTGTGTCCTGATAAACAGACGCTGCATTGCAAGTGGAAAACTACTCCAAAACACTTCAGACAACAAGTGGTGTTGTTAATTTCAAAGAACCAGTCAACATTGTATTCCTCAAATTAATGTTTACATTTTTGCTATATAAATCATATTTTCAAGTAAACTGATATTTCCTGTGTTTACCCTAACCCAAATGTTGAAACTGAGAAATGTTATTGTTTTTGGAAAAATATATGATAACTTTGAATTTGATGCTAGCAACACTTTTCAAAAAAGCTGGGACAGGAGCATGTTTACCACTGTGTTGCATCACGTCTTCTTTTAACAATAATCTGCAAGTGTTTAGGAACCGAGGAGAACAATATCCGTAAATTTGTATGTTTTCCCGTGTCTGTTGTTAACGCAGTGATGTCCACTACAGAATCGTGTCTGTTGTTAACGCAGTGATGTCCACTACAGAATCGTGTCTGTTGTTAACGCAGTGATGTCCACTACAGAATCGTGTCTGTTGTTAACGCAGTGTCACCTGAGGGCCCGATGATCACGGCCATCTAATACTGGTTTTCGGCCTTGTCCATTGTGTCGAGAATTCTCTGTATTTTCTGAATCTTTCAATTATATTATGTACCGTAGATGATGTGATCCCCAAACTCTATTTGTCTGTGCAGTCTTTCGCAGAGTGGAGAACCCCTCCCCATCTTTACGACTGAAAGATTAATCCTCTCTGGGATGCTCTTTTTTTATCCAATCACGTTACTGACCTGTTGCCAATTAACCTAATCAGTTGTGAGATGATCCACCAGGTTTGTTTTTAACATTACACAACTTTTCCAGTCTTTTGTTGCCCCTGTCTCAGCGTGTTGTTGGCATCAAATCCAAAGTGGGCATATATTTTTCAAGAAATAATAACATTTCTCAGTTTCAATATTTGATGTTGTCTTTTTAATATTTTCTATTGAATATAGGGTTTAAATGATTTGCACATCATTGCATTCTGTTTTTATTTACATTTTACACAGCATCCCAACGTTTTTGGAAACAGAATTGTAAACCTAACCATAATTCCTTACCCTAAACCTAAGTCTTAATCCCTAATACTTGAGCCTAAGCTTAATTCTAACCTTATTCTTAATGTCTCAACTGAAAACAGCTATTTTTTGTTTGTCGGTACTTACGAAGTCAACCACGTTTTACTATACATTAGTACACACAGCTAACTCAGCTATCTCAATGGGAACATCCAGGTTGATTGTCCTAAAAAAATATATTTGTATTTCATTAAAACTAAACAGAAACCCACATACCATCTGCACACACCCTGGGGGCTGAGATTTGGAGCTGAGTCTGCAGACTGAGATTGGGCTTCAAATGGATAGCATATGTTCTACAGTTGATAAGAAGGCTTCCTAAGGTTTTATAATGCTCAAAATTAACTGATTGTCTGTGTGTTTGTCTCACTGACTGCCTTCTTGTCTGCCTGTGTACTGTAGAGCAGTCTGTTTGTCTCACTGACAGCCTTCTTGTCTGTCTGTCTGCCTGTCTGCCTGTGTACAGTAAGAGCAGTCCGTTTGTCTCACTGACAGCCTTCTTGTCTGTCTGTCTGCCTGTGTACAGTAGAGCAGTCCGTTTGTCTCACTGACAGCCATCTTGTCTGTCTGCCTGTGTACTGTAGAGCAGTTTGGGTGTATTCAGTAGAGAGCAGCTGGACCCAAATCCTCTTCTGGCCTTCACATAGGTCACATGCCCAGATACCTACTGCCTTACACAAACCAAAACACAAACACATACAATTTTCTTGGGAAATAAATTAGCCCCTGTCTAACGAATGCTGCACAGAGGCAGTTTGGTCGTGTAGGTTTCCATTAATGAACCTAAGAGCCTGGACACACCAAGTTAGACATCTGTTTATAGACTTCACGCAGACTTCCTGCTGAGAGAGTGCTAGTGTTGTGAACCCGTCAGGCCACAGGAACATTTAATATTGTGTACAAAACAGAAAATAATAATGGAAACAAAGTGTGGTCTAGGCTACTCCTAGAGGGTCTGAAAGAGCCTGCTGTGACATGTGACATGGCTTAGATCAGGGGTCAAAGGTCAGGGGAGATGGGGTTAGTGTCAGGGCAGCCAGGATTTACATTATTTGGTCATTCCTCTTTGTATAAAGCTCTCTGCTGTGTAAAACTTTATCATCCTCCTCTCACTCCACTTCAGCAGCATTCTCCACTACTTTAAGATATTACAGGAGCTAAAATCTTTCTCTGTGCTCTCCTGTCCCTCAACCTTCGCTCTCCTGTGCCTCAACCTTCGCTCTCCTGTGCCTCAACCTTCGTTCTCCTGTCCCTCAACCTTCGTTCTCCTGTGCCTCAACCTTCGCTCTCCTGTGCCTCACTCCTCTTCTCCTCTTCTCATAACATCCCCACTCCTCTTTTCTTTCTGGCATGCCTCTTCTCCCTTTTTTCCTTCCTTCCGTTCTCCTCTCCTCCACCTCTACTCTCCCCCTCCCCTTCCGTAAGGATTAATTCTGTCTCATTTACAGAAATATGACATTCCTTTTTAGAAGCCAGATCCAGCCGGTTAAAGCCCTGCCATCTGTTCCCACTGCACACACACACACACACACACACACACATATATATCTGAAAGGAGTCCAAACACGATTTCTATTCAAAATCGGTGCCCTACACCTAAACCCTGAACCCTAATTCTAACACTTAACGTCATTCTAACCCTAACCTCAACCCTAATTCAAATTCAAGCCCCAATTGTAACATTGCATTGTTGAACCTAGGTTTTAGGTGTTTTTGGTTTATGTCTAAGGAGTAGAAGTCAGAATAAGTGTTTGCTCTCTGTAGTAAATTGCCCTGAAGGAGAGCATCAACTAAAATCCCTAAATGTAACTGTACTGTAGACCCTGCAGCTCACCCTTGTCTTTCATGGAGCCCAGCGGAATGAACCCACAAGGTCACAGTTTATGTTTATTGTCCTTTCAGGGGGATTTTTGGTCAAGACGGGTATGATAAAACCTGTACATCCACAGAGACAGTCATGATATAACACTGGGTCATGATGCTGCTGAACACTGGGTCATGAGGCTGCTGAACACTGGGTCATGAGACAGCTGAACACTGGGTTATGAGACAGCTGAACACTGGGTTATGAGACAGCTGAACACTGGGCCATGAGACAGCTGAACACTGGGTTATGAGACAGCTGAACACTGGGTCATGAGACAGCTGAACACTGGGTCATGAGACAGCTGAACACTGGGTTATGAGACAGCTGAACACTGGGTTATGAGACAGCTGAACACTGGGCCATGAGACAGCTGAACACTGGGTTATGAGACAGCTGAACACTGGGTCATGAGACAGCTGAACACTGGGTTATGAGACAGCTGAACACTGGGTTATGAGACAGCTGAACACTGGGCCAGAATACTATGCAGTTCTAAAACTGATCCTTGGATTAATCTTTGCCTCCCTCACAATCTTCCTCACTGTGTGTGGGGGCAATGTGTCTTCTTGCCTCAGGGGTCTGGGACCCCAGCAGACTGGGTCCAGTGGGTTAGGACTCTGCTTCAGGGGTCTGGGACCCCAGCAGACTGGGTCCAGTGGGTTAGGACTCTGCTTCAGGGGTCTGGGACCCCAGCAGACTGGGTCCAGTGGGTTAGGACTCTGCTTCAGGGGTCTGGGACCCCAGCAGACTGGGTCCAGTGGGTTAGGACTCTGCTTCAGGGGTCTGGGACCCCAGCAGACTGGGTCCAGTGGGTTAAAACTCAGGGGTACTCAATTATGAGACTAATTCAATTATAATTGAAATTGCAATATTTTAATCACTCCCACAGTTTTTAGTTTGAATCAAATGTGAATGAGACATGGCTCATGTGACAGACAAATTATGGTATACCAATAATGGTCAAATAATTTACAGTTTCAGCTTAAACAGCATAGTTAAGATTTTCAGCTTCAATGTCATGGTTATTAAGAGTTTCAGCTTCAATGTCATGGTTATTAAGAGTTTCAGCTTCAACGTCATGGTTATTAAGAGTTTCAGCTTCAATGTCATGGTTATTAAGAGTTTCAGCTTCAATATCATGGTTATTAAGAGTTTCAGCTTCAACGTCATGGTTATTAAGAGTTTCAGCTTCAATGTCATGGTTATTAAGAGTTTCAGCTTCAATGTCATGGTTATTAAGAGTTTCAGCTTCAACAGCATGTTTATTTAGTTGCAGCTTCAAGATTGGTGCATGCAAACAGGCTACTTGATGTGGGTGAAAATGTCACTGAAGGGTTGAGATAGTTTGCTTAACTAGCCTGCTGGCAACTGCGCAAACACCTTTGCATTGAATTAATATATAGACTACGACAACATTTAGACAAGCTGTACCTTGGGCTACAACATTGTTAGCCTTGAAACTGGTAACCTAAAGTTTTATATGTCTTAAAAGAACTTCGTTTTTTTATAATCAGTTAGAAATCATAGAGTTTACAATGTGCTATGACGTGATTTTAAAAGTGAGGTTATCTACCCTGTTCATACTCAAGTGATATTTCATCCAAATTGTGCAGCCCTACTCATGGGCCCCGTACCTATGCAGACCGGGTCCAGTGGGTTAAAACTCTGCCTCGGACCCTGTACTTCTGCAGCCTCAGGGGCCCAGTACCACTGCAGACTTGGTCCAATGGGTTAAGATTCTGCCTCAGGGGCCCTGTACCACTGCAGGCTGGGTCCAGTGGGTTAAGACTGCCTCAGGGGCCCCGTACCACTGCAGCCACAGGGGCCCCATACCACTGCAGCTGTCCGAAACGCAGCCCTGCGGGCCTCATGCTACGTCCCCTGGGTTCCAATCTGGCCCACTAAGAAAATCTGACCTTTAATCCTCTCAACACTGCCGGTCAAATAAAGCATAACATTCTAAAGTGAAGCCATTCAATGTGTCATCGTTCAAATAATCTATAGAGATAAGTTGTTGAAACAATGTAACTGTGAGGCAAACTGTTCCAATAGGATTGTTTGCTTTTTTTCATTTTCACATTCGTAGTCTAGGCTGATCCAGCACGTAAACCAATTCATTTTCAAACCGTGTGTCCTGCAGATTTGACTTTTTGTGATCCACAGAAAATAATTCAGAAGACTATGAGTAGAAAATATAAAATGTAGTAAACTTGCCGTAAGAAACAGGCATCACACTTTCAACAGATCACAGTGTTTATTATCAGATGTATAAAGTTATATTAAGTTTCAGCCACTCTGAGTACCCTCACATTAACAACCAGGTTCCTGTAAAGCGACTGATCGTCCACTTCATACCTGACAGTCTCCTGATTAGTAAGGATTGTCTGCCTTTAAGCTGTGAGGTTTCTCTAGTAGTACTACAGAGATTTAATACAGTCAAGGACAAACAATCATGCATGCAGAAAAGCCAATGTGCACACACACACACACACACACACACACACACAGTCACAGTCACCTGAAAGCCACATCACTATGAACAGACTCAGATAACACCAGTGATAGATATTGATATACACCAACATTTTCCAAAGAAAAATAAATGAGAATAATTAAACACTAGTTATCAGTGCATCCGTATGAGACTGAATTGGTCCATGTTAAGGAAAAGGGACATTAACAGCAAGGTTTACAGGAGGAGATATCAACATCAAGGTTTACAGGAGGAGATATCAACATCAAGGTTTACAGGAGGAGATATCAACATCAAGGTTTTTACTCCAGACTTGGATTACTTCTCTTTTATCTTCTAACTGATTAAATGCCACATCGGTTAAAAATGGTTTGACCATACATCCTCATAACCGTTGTTGAAATATGTTGAAGTCTTATTTTAACGAAACTAAATACGTTTCGCATAATACGTTAAATCTCCGCGCACGGCATGGTTTATCTCCGCGCGCCCAAACTCTGCAACAGCTGGTCGGGAAAAGACACCGAGGATGGAGAGGAAAATAAAGCTAGAGTTGACAAGAACGATAAACGCACAGTATGAAAGACAGTCGCTTACAATCAGCTTGACAATTTGACAGAAAACACCAAACACCTTTTTAGAGTGAACGTACCGTTAATGAACTGAGTAGGGCGCGTCTCCAAAAACTTCTCCGGGACCCTGAAACTTTCCCAGCCCGGTTTTCTGTGGCACCGGTGGAGGCATGGTTCCTGGAAGCGGTAAGTATATCTGATCGGTGTTGACTAGGTGCCTAGCTAGCGTGTGGACATAAGGCTCTCGGAGGCGGCCTGGGCAATCACCCGCGAGACAGATGTGAGCGTGACATAACGACAACATCGTGATTACGATTAATTTGGCTAATTCCCCGGTTTGAGGAAGAAACAAATCCTCTCACCGTCCGTCCTTCCTCTGGAGAGAGAGGGGGAGACAATGAGAGTTCTGTTTAATGTCCTGCTCTAGCAGTCTCCGATCTCCTCCCCTCTTCATTTTCCCTTTTGCCCTTTTTTTGTAAACACCACTTTACAAAGTGGGCATATTTGCGTATTTAGGGAAAGGGAAAACTACACAGTCTAGGCTAACGGATATTTGGCTTCCGCATTTAACCAACCCGGAATGGGAGAGGTTGGAGCAATTAACTGCCCTGCTCGGGGACAGACCGATATATCACGTATCAATCCAGACAGACCCAAGCTCTTAAATAAATGCCCGATCATACACTTAAACATTAGCTGACAAACTGTATTTCATGGAAACAATGTGATTTTTCAGTCATGATCTCTGATAAACTCAAAACGACAGCTGCTGCAAACAACGTAATCTGCGTGCCCCGTCCCTCTGGAAGTCGAGCATGAAGAAGCGGTAACGTTTATTTATGGCCTGCCATAAACAGAACTCCCGGGGGTAGGATCTTTTGTTTTACATTTAAACGAACAAAAACACATTAATCAATAACATCTTATACACATTTGTAATTAGGCCTTCGGTTGTATATAGCCAATCGTGTTGCCCCTGTGTCTATTGTTTATCTATAGAACATAAAAAATGTTAGTATGTACAAAGTTGGTACAGGCCCATATGTAATCGCTTAACACCAAGTTTTTTAACAACTGTGAGCTCAACCAAGGTAAGAAGCCGGACGTTTAAGGATTCTGGTGTAGGCTTTCCGGTCGAGTGATGAGCTCGTTAACAACCAGAACGGCATTGGCTGTGCTTTAGAAGACGCTTGTTGACATTAATCCCGAGACCGCTGGGAGGTGCTGCGACAGAGCCTTTCATATCTCTGTTGTAGTCCTGAACTAGTTAAACGTATTAACCTTCCAGAGTCTTGATGATAATTTTTTCAGGGCAACATTATGTTGAGAAATATTAAATAATCTGAAATACAAATCTCCCACCACAGAAATGCTATTTCTGGGCAATTCTGCGGTAAAATCACTTCTGTAATAGTCGACTTTCCTCTATAAAATAAATATGAAAATAGTAATGTTTTATAATTGTTGTTTTTGTATGCAGACAAGCCTTCCAAAAATTGGCTATTTGTATTTAACCCTAATAACTTAAGATTAATTTACTTTTGCCAATGTTTCTGTTCTGTTGTTTCATTAACTGAAAGTGGGATTACTTACAATTTTGTAATGTCTACATTTCCTCTGTAGGGTTCCACAGATATATACATTAAAATGTTAATTTATGCTTGATAAGTAATTCTGGTGAGGCAGTTTCTTTCAGATGTTGTTGTTTTGTGAGAATGTCACATCCATAACAACTGTTAATACTAAAACTGCTGATTTACTCAGTAAATGTCCCCCATTGGGGAGGTGTTTGTGTGTGCTGTGTGTTCTACTGATAGCCCGATAGCTTATACATAGTTATTTACAGATGGATTCTCCAAGCGTATTCTGTCTGTTCTGTGGTGATGTGATGCCCCCCTCAGGACACATATGGGACTACATGCACCTGACTGAGTACACCCCTAAGTGAAAATTTCCAAATTGGGCCCAAAGTCTCAGTATTTTATGTGGCCACCATTATTTTCCAGCACTGCCTTAATGCTTGGCCAGTCCATCATCTTTACCCTCAGCTTCGTTATTATGTTGGAATACTGCCCTGCGGCCCAGTCTCCGAAGGGAGGGGATCATGCTCTGCTTCAGTATGTCACAGTACATGTTGGCATTCATGATTTCCTCAATGAACTGTAGCTCCCCAGTGCCGGCAGCACTCATGCAGCCCCAGACCATGACACTCCCACCACCATGCTTGACTGTAGGCAAGACACACTTGTCTTTTTACTCCTCACCTGGTTGCCGCCACACAAGCTTGACACCATCTGAACCAAACAAGTTTATCTTGGTCTCATCAGACCACAGGACATGGTTCCAGTAATCCATGTCCTTAGTCTGCTTGTCTTCAGCAAACTGTTTGCCGGCTTTCTTGTGCATCATCTTTAGAAGAGGCTTCCTCCTGGGACGACAGCCATGCAGACCAATTTGATGCAGTGTGCGGCGTATGGTCTGAGCACCGACAGGCTGACCCCCCACCCCTTCAACCTCTGCAGCAATGCTGGCAGCACACATATGTCTATTTCCCAAAGACAACCTCTGGATATGATGCTGAGCACGTGCACTCAACTTCTTAGGTCGACCATGGCAAGGCCTGTTCTGAGTGGAACCTGTCCTGTTAAACCGCTGTATGGTCTTGGCCACCATGCTTCTGACTAAAGATGAAATGTAGCTAATTGAAATATATATATTTTGAATCTCTGGTGTCTGTCCTGCTGTAGAATGCTAACACTCTTGTGTTTTTGCCTGCAGAGTTGTACCTGTTTAGTCCATCATGCCTTGTTACCACTGTGCAGGCTGGTGGTGGTGGTGTAAGGGTGTGGGGGATGTTTTCTTGGCACACTTTAGGCCCCTTAGTGCCAATTGGGCATGGTTTAAATGCCACGGCCTACCTGAGCATTGTTTCTGACCATGTCCATCCTTTTATGACCACCATGTACCCATCCTCTGATGGCTACTTCCAGCAGGATAATGCACCATGTCACAAAGCTTGAATCATTACAAATTGGTTTCTTGAACATGACAATGAGTTCACTGTACTGAAATGGCCCCCACAGTCACCAGATCTCAACCCAATAGAGCATCTTTGGGATGTGGTGGAACGGGAGCTTCGTGCCCTGGATGTGCATCCCACAATTCTCCATCAACTGCAAGATGCTATCCTATCAATATGGGCCAACATTTCTAAAGAATGCTTTCAGCACCTTGTTGAATCAATGCCATGTAAAATTAAGGCAGTTTTGAAGGCGAAAGGGGGTCAAACACAGTATTAGTATGGTGTTCCTAATAATCCTTTAGGTGAGTGCATACACATACACACACACACACACACACACACACACACACACTTATTGTGGGGACATATTATGAAAGTCTGCTATTATGAAACCCTGGTCACATTATTCAAGAATTTTACTCCTAATCCAGGTGAATATATACAGTATTTATATCTACTGTGTATCCATTATCTACATATCCTCCTCTTCTTGCCCCTCCCTCCCCTAATTCCCTTCCTCCGTCCTGTTCTCTCCATTCTTCTTCTCTATTTTTCCTCTTCCTTGTTCTTTCCTCTCATTCCTTTTTCCCTGAGCTGTTTCTGTTCTTCTCCCAGAAGACCTCTACTGTATAAATAGGCCAGGGTGAGACAAGCGAATGAAAGACGAGAGAGAAGCAGGAGAAGAGTGAAAGAGAAGAGTGAAAGAGAGAAAAGGGATGGAGCAAGGAGAGGGAGAGAAACTACAAAAGACGTAGAGAAAGAGAGCAACTTTAGCAGAATTAAGCATTTTGATGAATAGGGAGAGAGCACACAAACACACACACACACACACACACAAAGAAACACACACACAGAGACAGACATAAATACCCAGACACACAAACACACACACACGCTCAAGCACACAGCGACAGACACAAAATCCCAGAGAGACAAAAACACACACACACACACACATCCAGACAACTGTTATCAGACACACAGTCAGACAGAGACTTTCACACACACCTGTTTCACCAATTTTCTTAACCCAAGGCCGAGTCTGAGAAGATGCCTACAAAAGTGGAACTCTTTCTCTTTTAATTTACCCTGAAAACCTGTTCTTCTTCTACTTTTAGGTCTTGTATAGGTTTAAGAAGTAAACAGATAGGTATATAAATGTTGGGTTACTGGCTAGCTGCATATATAAATGGTGTGTAACTGGCTAGCTGTGGTATACAACTATTTGATACACTGCCAATTTTGCAGGTTTTCCTACTTACAAAGCATGTAGAGGTCTGTAATCTTTATCATAGGTACACTTCAACTGTGAGAGACGGAATCTAAAACAAAAATCCAGAAAATCACATTGAACGATTTTTAAATAATAAGTACATAAGGATTTGATCATTTACCAACCAGTAAGAATTCCGGCTCTCACAGACCTGTTTCTCTTTAAGAAGCCCTCCTGTTCTCCACTCATTACCTGTATTAACTGCACCTGTTTGAACTCATGACCTGTATAAAAGATACCTGTCCACACACTCAATCAAACAGACTCCAACCTCTCCACAATGGCCAAGACCAGAGAGCTGTGTAAGGACATCAGGGGTAAAATTGTAGACCTGCACAAGGCTGGGATGGGCTACAGGACAATAGGCAAGCAGCTTGGTGAGAAGGCAACAACTGTTGGCACAATTATTAGAAAATGGAAGAAGTTCAAGATGACAGTCAATCTCCCTTGGTCTGGGGCTCCATGCAAGATCTCACCTTGTGAGGCATCAGTGATCATGAGGAAAGTGAGGGATCAGCCCAGAACTACACAGCAGGACCTGGTCAATGACCTGAAGAGAGCTGGGACCACAGTCTCAAAGAAAACCATTAGTAACACACTACGCCGTCATGGATTAAAATCCTGCAGCACACGCAAGGTCCCCCTGCTCAAGCCAGCGCATGTCCAGGCCCGTCCTAAGTTTGCCAATGACCATCTGGATGATCCAGAGGAGGAATGGGAGAAGGTCATGTGGTCTGATGAGACAAAAATAGAGCTTTTTGGTCTAAACTCCACTCGCCTTGTTTGGAGGAAGAAGAAGGATGAGTACAACCCCAAGAACACCATCCCAACCGTGAAGCATGGAGGTGGAAACATCATTCTTTGGGGATGCTTTTCTGCAAAAGGGATAGTCAAATACTTATGTCATGCAATAAAATGCAAATTAATTACTTAAAATCATTCAATGTGATTTTCTGGATTTCTGTTTTGGATTCTGTCACTCACAGTTGAAGAGTACGTATGATAAAAATTACAGACTTCTACATGCTTTGTAAGTGGGAAAACCTGCAAAATCGGCAGTGTGTCAAATATTTGTTCTCCCCACTGTAAATGGTGTGTAGGCTGGCTAGCTGTGGTATATAAATGGTGTGTAACTGGCTAGCTGCGGTTTATAAATGGTGTGTAACTGGCTGTGGTATATAAGTGGCGTGTATCTGGCTAGCTGTGGTATATAAGTGGCGTGTATCTGGCTAGCTGTGGTATATAAATGATGTGTAACTGGCTAGTTGCGATTTATAAATGGTGTGTAACTGGCTGTGGTATATAAGTGGCGTGTATCTGGCTAGCTGTGGTATTTAAGTGGCGTGTTTCTGGCTAGCTGTGGCATATAAGTGGCGTGTATCTGGCTAGCTGTGGTATATAAGTGGCGTGTATCTGGCTAGCTGTGGTATATAAGTGGCGTGTTTCTGGCTAGCTGTGGTATATAAGTGGCGTGTATCTGGCTAGCTGTGGTATATAAGTGGCGTGTTTCTGGCTAGCTGTGGTATATAAGTGGCGTGTATCTGGCTAGCTGTGGTATATAAGTGGTGTGTAGCTGGCTAGCTGTTGTTCATAAATGGTGTGTGTGGGAGAGGGAGATTGCAGGAGAGTGAATGGGCCAACTCTGTAAAGTAGAGAGCTCATCAGCTCAGAGGAAGTCTTACTTCACAGTTCAGATAAGTAGTGCTTGACCCCAGCACAACGCATAACACACACACACACACACACACACACACACACACACACACACACAATATGCTTATCTCAGTGTAAGTGCCCAGTGTTTCTTATTGAATTGCTGTGTCTGTTATTACTCAAAGATATTTGCTGTACATGTGGGTAAAGTTGCAACCAAAAGGTTAAATGTATCCAGCGCCATCAGGTTACCTAAAGACTGGGCTAAACTAAACACAGGGCTAACCTTAACAAAGGGCTAACATAAAGACAGGGCTAAACTACAGACAGGGCTAAACTACAGACAGGGCTAAAATACAGACAGGGCTAAACTACAGACAGGGCAAAACTAAGAGAGACAGAGACTGAGGTGGACAGATAGGAATAGTGGGAGAGAAGAAAAGAGAGATGGAGTGGTAGAGAGATGGAGAGGTAGAGAGATGGAGTGAGATGGAGAGGTAGAGAGATGGAGTGGTAGAGAGATGGAGTGGTAGATAGATGGAGTGGTAGAGAGATGGAGAGGTAGAGAGATTGAGAGGTAGAGAGATAGAGAGGTAGAGAGATGGAGTGGTAGAGAGATGGAGTGGTAGAGAGATGGAGTGGTAGTCATTGTGAAAGTAAGATCACTCTACGTTGCATTAGTAATACATTGGGATATTTAAAAACTGTATTTTTTTTATTGTCTGTGGGGGTCATCTGTTATCAACTTCTCACTGAGGTGAATAGATAGATGCTTGTATATAGCCGGAGTAGTAGAACTCATTAAATTCCCATTATGGTCATACATGAACTCAGGTGTAGCTGGTTTATATCTCCTTCTGTGGATATTATTTAAAATATCACTGGACAAAACAACATTTGATATTCACTCCCATTAAATGTCAGTAGTCTGCTGTAGCCACTGTCAATTTCGAGATTAAAAGAGTTAAAGTTTGACTTTGTCGCACTGTCTGTTGTCATAGTTAGCTGGCTGAGGCAGTAAAAATAATACAGAAGTAGTGATATTCTCAGGGGGAATGTCCTGGTTGTGATATTCTCAGGTAAAATGTTCTGGTTTTCAACGTCTCAGTTAGAATGTCCTGTTTGTGAAATTCTCAGGTAGAAGGTCCTGGTTGTGCTGTTAATGCTTAGGTAATGGCTATTAAAAAACATCTACATTCCTGAAAATACTAATCTTTCCAATTAGGGCAATAGTAAGGTGAATGTATGGTGAGTGTTTAGTGAGTACATGGTGAGTCTTTTATGTTGTTTTTCCCCTTGTGACCCGCCTCCCTCTCTCCCATGTCCCCAACAGCATTGGCTCGTCAGCGCTGGAAAAGAGCAGGTCTTCCCGGAGTAATGGAATGATGGAAAGAGCAGGTCTTTCCGGAGTAATGGAATGATGGAAAGAGCAGGAGAGCCACTGCCTCGTCCTGGATGGCAGGGAGCCATGAAGCAGTTTGGAGCCAACAGTCTTTTAGCTCCCTTGATGTGTTTGGTGTTGCAGAGACATTAGTCTGTTAGTGCAGACATGCCTTAATGAGAAGAGTGCAGGGATTTAGTTGAACCCAAACACAACCAGGCATGCAGAGCAACGCGAGACAGAAACTGACAGATCTCGTGTTGAGGATCTCTTATTGAGGATCTTGTGTTGAGGATCTCGTGTTGAGGATCTCGTATTGAGGATCTCGTATTGAAGATCTAGTGAGATCTTGGCCACCCCGAAGGCTTGGCGAACTCTCACTTCCTCCCACTGCTCTGGCTGCATACCAGCCAACTAATAGCACAGCCACCAGTGGATCAATAGCTATCAGCAGTCTGAAGGCCTTCCAGGCTGCCGGGAACCTTGATGCACCCTGGTGTAACAGAGACAGAAAGGATACATGATATCACCACATTACTACAGCCCTGGGGGTGTCTGTAGAGAGAGAGAGGAGAGGGTGGGGTGGTGTGGGTGAGGGAGAGAGGGACAGAGAGAGAGGAGATGGTGGGTGGGTGAGGGAGAGAGAGGAGACAGTGGGTGGGTGAGGGAGAGAGAGGAGACGGTGGGTGGGTGAGGGAGGGAGAGAAAGGAGACGGTGGGTGGGTGGGTGGGTGGGTGAGGGAGAGAGAGGAGACGGTGGGTGGGTGGGTGAGGGAGAGAGAGGAGACGGTGGGTGGGTGAGGGAGAGAGAGGAGACGGTGGGTGGGTGAGGGAGAGAGAGGAGACGGTGGGTGGGTGAGGGAGAGAGAGGAGACGGTGGGTGGGTGAGGGAGAGGGAGGAGACGGTGGGTGGGTGAGGGAGAGAGAGGAGACGGTGGGTGGGTGAGGGAGAGAGAGGAGACGGTGGGTGGGTGAGGGAGAGAGAGGAGACGGTGGGGGGTGAGGGAGAGATGACTAGTTGAATGACCGTACAGTCTCAACAGATGTCTCAGCTCCAACTTTTTTTACTCTTGCCCTATATCTCACCCTCTCTCTCTCCTTCGTCTTTTTCAGAACCTCTATTTATCTCCTTTTTGATTCTCCCTGTTTTTCTATCTCTCTCTCTCTCTCCCTCTTCCAGCTGTCTTTTCCGGATCCTTCTCAGTAGAGTATGAATAGATGGTTTTCTTCATCAAGAAAACCTCAGAATGTTTCTGATTCATTAAGGAACAAGGAAGGGACACACAACCACCAGAGGCCCCAGCTTTCTTCTGTATCCTTCTCTCTCTCCCACATCTCTGTTTCTTCCTCTCTTTCCCCCATCTCTGTTTCTTCCTCTCTCTCTCTCCTCTCTTCCATCTTGGCTCTCTGTCATTGTCGTCATTTTGTTTTGTCCACAATGTAAAATTATGAAAATGCACTAACAACTCAGTTAAGTACTTACCCACTAGCAACTAGCAGCTAAATTATTTAAAACGAGAGTTTGTCCATACACCAACAGGTCAATTGTCTTAAAGAAATGTATAGTTAAAAGATGGTTGTAGCTGAACTGTTAGACTTCATTGCCGCTGATCATTACCTGTTGCAGAACAACTCATCACCTCAGCCTCAGCATCATTCTGTAGCCAGCCTCTTGAAACTCCTTTATCTCCAGATCTCAGTGGCCCTGCACAGACTGCATACACATTCAGCTTTTCGATGTAGCAATAATACTATATAATTACTGTAGCAACAAAATGTTCTGAGAATAGCACATCTACAAAATTACATGTCACGTTGTTTTAGATGTTTTACATAATATCCATGTCCTATCCATGTCATTTTAATTGAAGTTATTCAGGATCAGAACCACTTTCCCTGTGTTTTCCTACAGTATGGTTAAAAGATGGAGGTGAAGAGGTTACTAATAGGAAAACTAGTAATACTAGTCTTAATTGTAATTGTAACGTGAACATATTGATTTAAATACCTTATAAAGCCCCTATACACCAATCAGCCATTACATTATGACTACCTGCCTAATATTGTGTAGGTCCCCCTTTTGCCACCAAAACAGCCCTGACCCTTCAAGGCATGGACTCCACTAGACCTCTGAAGGTGTGCTGTGGTATCTGGCACCAAGACGTTAGCAGCAGATTCTTTAAGTCCTGTAAGTTTCAAGGTGGGGTCTCCATGGATCTTACTTGTTTGACCAGCACATCCCACAGATGCTTGATTGTATTGAGATCTGGGGAATTTGTTCAACACCTTGAACTCATTGTTATGTTCCTCAAACCATTCCTGAACCATTCTTGCTTTGTGGCAGGGCACATTATCCTGCTGAAAGAGGCCAATGCCATCAGGGAATACCATTGCCATGAAAGGTGCACATGGTCTGCAACAATGCTCAGGTAGGTGGTACGTGTCAAAGTAACATCCACATGAATGGTTTCCCAGCAGAACATTGCCCAAAGCATCATACAGCCTCCGCTAGGTTGCCACCTTCCCATAGTGCATCCTGGTGCCATGTGTTCTCCAGGTAAGCGACGCACACACACCCAGCCATCCACATTATGTAAAAAAACATGATTCATCAGACTAGGCACCTTCTTCCATTGTTCCATGGTCCAGTTCTGATGCTCACGTGCCCATTGTAGGCACTTTCTGCAGTGGACAGGGGTCAGCAGGGACACCCTGACTGGACTACGGCTACACAGCCCCATACACAACAAACTGCAATGCACTGTTTTCTGACACCTTTCTATCAGTACCAGCATTAACAAATCAAAACTTGCTTATTGTTGTCTCTCTGTTGGTTCGGTCACTGTCTCACTACTCTCTGGTCCACTCTGTCTCTCTGTTGGTTCAGTCTGTCTCACTACTCTCTGGTCCACTCTGTGTCTCTGTTGGTTCAGTCTGTCTCACTACTCTCTGGTCCACTCTGTCTCTCTGTTGGTTCAGTCTGTCTCACTACTCTCTGGGCCACTCTGTCTCTCTGTTGGTTCAGTCTGTCTCACTACTCTCTGAGGCACATGGTCTTCGAAATCTTGCCTGCTGTCTCTCAGCTTGCCCCTCCTCCAGCCCCTCCTCCAGCCCCTCCTCCAGCCCCTCCTCCAGCCCCTCCTCCAGCCCCTCCTCCAGCCCCTCCTCCAGCCCCTCCTCCAGCCCCTCCTCCAGCCCCTCTAGCTTCAGTCACTGGTTCAATGTTTACAATCCATTTTCCAAAAACAAAAATATCATTTGTATAAAGCAGTTAAAGGGGGGTATTGAAATTATTGAGATATTATTACTTTATATTTAACATTTTATTAAAAGGTGTCAGTGAATTGTTTACGCTTTGTTGGTCACCATGCTAATGTAGCATTCATGGCCTTTTACTCTGGGAGGTGAAGAATTATGCAATTTTGTCTTTTTCCATTGTTTTACAGGAAAAATTTTAACCATCTAGCTACCTGTCTATTCACAAAATAAAAACGTGAGCGGCAGCGTTACCACAGCTAACATTTAAACGTATAGATAATGTAGCTTATACACACGGTAGAGTCTTCAGTCTGGGAGATTTCTCTTACTTCAAATATCCTCACCTTTTCACTGTCAGCATAGAAACAATCGTTTTACTACGGCTCTAGCTAGTAGCTACCAGACAATTCTGCCCAAGATCCGAAAATCGAGTTTGTAAAGACCGGATTGGCTATCAAACGGCCAACTTTGCTCCTTATTCCATCAAAAATGAATGTATATTTTCTCACCTAATTTATGGATGGATTTCATTGTAACCCAAAAGTGTCATTTCCTGCGAGCCATCATGACAGATCTTATTACATTACTATTTTGGTACCATTATTTACCCACCAGTGTGTGGGATTGCCTTCTGAGATTTACTCACCAAATGGAAAATCTACCCACATTTGGGGCTTGGTGGGTGTTCATTTCAGACCTTGACTGTATGTAGGCTACTGTATGTACTGTATGTAGGCTACTGTATGTACTGTATGTAGGCTACTGTATGTACTGTATGTAGGCTACTGTATGTACTGTATACTGTATGCATGTATACATGTACTGTATGCTATGTAAATGTACTGTATGTACTGTATACTGTATACATGTACTGTATACTATGTAAATGTACTGTATGTACTCTATACATGTACTGTATACTGTATACATGTACTGTATACTATGTAAATGCACTGTATGTACTCTATACATGTACTGTATACTGTATACATGTACTGTATACTATGTAAATGTACTGTATGTACTCTATACATGTACTGTATACTATGTAAATGTACTGTATGTACTCTATACATGTACTGTATACTGTATACATGTTCTGCATGTACTGTATGTAATGTAAACTGTATACATGTACTATATGTACTGTATACATGTACTGTATGTACTGTATACATGTACTGTATGTACTGTATACATGTTCTGCATGTACTGTATGTAATGTATATCTCTATGGTGTACACCACAGATCAATGTACCTAAGTATTCAGACAGTTAACACCCAGCTCAAACACCCATCAGTCCAACACAGCACACGTCCCCAGAGGTCTCTTTATGGGACCCATGTCCAGAATAGAGACTGGGAGGTGTACAGTGATATATAGCTACCTCAGTTAACAATATGAGATTTAAAACACAGATAACACCTAGGTGCATGACAGGGACCACGAAAAGACAGACACATTTGACATTATGTACTGTTCAGTGTCATGTAGTTCTGCGATTGTGTTTCTATATTTTGTGTGTATCATTTGGGTGCAACGCTGGTAATCAGTAGAATGTATTAACATTGATATTATCATGAACACCTTCATATGTCTTGGTATTTATGTCTGTCTTTTTACTGTTGTACCGTAGTCCTGGTAACGGCCTGCCAACAGATCAGGAGAGAGTACATCCATGAAAGGACAGGTGGTTGTCGATCACAGAGAAGGAGCTGAGTTAGTAAAACACATCAGTCTGGATCCGACGCAGGTGAAGACCAAGGGGAGCAGTAACAGTCCTACAAAGCATCACAGGAGGAAATGGAGAGAGGAGAGAGGGAGGTGGGGAGAGAGGGAGGTGGGGAGGTGGGGAGGGAGAACAAGACAGAGGAAGAGCCAAGAGGGGAAAGAGAGAGGAGCGAGGGAAAGACAGAGGAGCGAGGGAAAGAGAGAGGAGCGAGGGAAAGAGAATGAGGGAGAAAAATGGGGATGGAAAAGGAGAGGAGGGGGTAATGAGATGAATGATGTGTGTGTGTGTGCGTGTGTGTGAACAGATGTTAATCCTACTCTGTGAGATGAAGACGTGAAGCTTGTGATGACATTCAGTTAGCCATTATTAACAGTCAGACCAGTCTAGTCCATCAGTTCTGTAGAGGCTCCGCCCACCCTACCAATTATAGACTAGACCAGAAGAGTCCAGTAAAATACAGCCACTGTATGGGCACCTGTTAATATGCCGTTATATCTGTTAATTTTTTCCGGAGCTGCATATATTAAGAGACCACTGCACCTTTTTCTTTCATTTCCAAAAAAGTCAAATAGGAAGGTTTTGAGTGAGGAACAGAGGTGTTAAAATTAAGAGTCCACTACAAATTGAACGCTTCTGTTCCTCACTCAAAACATTCCTTTTCAACTTTTTTGGAAAGGAAAGAAAAATAGTTATAACTGACAACTACATCTTTAATATACTGTTTGTGTAATGACATTAAGTTAGCAGGCAGTTTATGTAGGGATCAGTTTATGTAGGGTGTTTGTGATGGTTGAGTTTGCCTGGCTCTTAATGGGCCAATAGTAGAGCAGTGAGGAACTACACCCATCTGGCTGACCAATCAGCCTCAAGCAAACGCCTGCAGCATTTAAACGATTTTAATGCAGGCCTGATTTCCCATAGGAGCACCTAACAACAGAGGGAAGTCGTGATGGGCCACATGACACCATGTTCCCTAGATAGTCCCCTTGTTTACATTGCAAACCTTATCGGCCAAGTTGGGAGTATTGATACATGAGTTACATTCAGACCGTGTGTGTACAGTGAGGGGATTCTTTTTTTGATCCCCTGATTATTTTGTACGTTTGCCCACTGACAAAGAAATGATCAGTCCATAATTTTAATGGTAGGTTTATTTGAACAGTGAGAGACAGAACAACAACAAAGAAATCCAGAAAAACACGTCAAAAATATTATAAATTGATTTGCATATTGATGAGTGAAATAAGTATTTGGTTCCCTATCAATCAGAAAGATTTCTTGCTCCCAGGTGTTTTTTTATACAGGTAACGAGCTGCGATTAGGAACACTCCCTGTAAGAGTGTTTTCCAAATCTCAGTTTGTTACCTGTATAAAAGACACCTGTCCACAGAAGCAATCAATCAGATTCCAAACTTTCCACCATGGCCAAGACCAAAGAGCGGTCCAAGGATGTCAGGGACAAGATTGTAGACCTACACAAGGCTGGAATGGGCTACAAGACCATCGCCGAGCAGCTTGGTGAGAAGGTGACAACAGTTGATGTGAATATTCGCAAATGGAACAAAAACAAAATAACTATCAATCTCCCTCGGTCTGGGGCTCCATGCAAGATCTCACCTTGTGGAGTTGCAATGATCATGAGAATGGTGAGGAATCAGCCCATAACTACAAGGGAGGATCTTGTCAATGATCCGAAGGCAGCTGGGACCATAATCACCAAGAAAACAATTAGTAACACACTATGCCGTGAGGGACTGAAGTCTTGCAGCGCCCGCAAGGTCCCCCTGCTCAAGAAAGCACATGTACAGGCCCGTCTGAAGTTTTCCAATGAACATCTGGTATGATTCAGAGGAGAACTGGGGGAAAGTGTTGTGGTCAACTACAAGAAACGTCTGACCTCTGTGATTGGCAACAAGGGTTTTTCCACCAAGTATTAAGTAATGTTTTGCAGAGGGGTCGAATACTTATTTCACTCATTAAAATGCAAATACATGTATAACATTTTTGACATGTGTTTTTCTGGATTTTTTTGTTGTTATTCTGTATCTCACTGTTCAAATAAACCTACCATAAAAATTATAGACTGATCATTTCTTTGTCAGTGGGCAAATGTACAAAATCAGCAGGGGATCAAAAAGAACTGTATCTGTCTCCTGGGCATGAGAGTTCAGACACACGTGGATCACATTCTCTGGAGACGGAGAGAGAAACATGGCTGAAGCAGAAGCTTGTTTATAAAGCGGAATATTTTAGGCATTTAAGACATAGATGAAAGCAGCGATACTTTGATACATTGTCACATGGCTTTGTGATACATTGTCATACCTCCCCATCCACATGATGTGGGTTAGAGTCCATACTCTGTAGGTACATCCATGGTGTGGGTTAGAGTCCATACTCTGTAGGTACATCCATGATGTGGGTTAGAGTCCATACTCCGTAGGTACATCCATGATGTGGGTTAGAGTCCATACTCCGTAGATAATCCATGGTGTGGGTTAGAATCTATACTCCGTAGGTACATCCATGGTGTGGGTTAGAATCTATACTCCGTAGGTACATCCATGATGTGGGTTAGAATCTATACTCCGTAAGTACATCCATGATGTGGGTTAGAATCTATACTCTGTAGGTACATCCACAAAACTATTTTCTCCAGAGAAAAACAGAAAGCTGCTCCAGAAGGGATGACATTCACCTGTGTGTGTTTGTGTTTCGTACTTGCAAACATTAAAGGAGAATTTCACATTTCTCATATTTTTGATGGCCCATAGCCTACTTTCCGGGTGAGTTATGAAAAGGTGAAATTCTCCTTTAACTTCTCCTTTCTTCTCGAACACACAAACACACATACACACACACACACACACACACACACACACACACACACACACACACACACACACACACACACACACAGTGTCATATTAAATCAAAGTTTATTGGCTGCATACACAGAAAAGCAGATGTTTTAGTGGGTGCAGCAAAATAATTTGGGTGTGTGTGGTTCTGTCTGTGTGGGTGTGTGTGGTTGTGTCTGTGTGTATGGTTGTGTATGTGTGGGTGTGTGTGGTTGTGTATGTGTGGGTGTGTGTGGTCGTGTATGTGTGGGTGTGTGTGGTTGTGTCTGTGTGGGTGTGTGTGGTTGTGTCTGTGTGGGTGTGTCTCTGTTAGTGTGATGTGTGTGTGTGTGTCCTCTCTCTTTGCGAGTCCATAAGATCAAAAAGCATCTCTTCGCTCCGTGAGGGTGCGGCTGAGAGCAATGTGGAGGATGACAGCAGAAAAACCCTGCTGTCATCCACCTCTGTCCACTGGGCAGAAGGTCCCATTCATCCACCTGCTGTGGAGTCTCTGTTCTCTTACCCACCAGCACTTCAAGTACATAACACTTCATTCTGATTAAACAGTAATGGTTGAAGTGTTGGTTGGCTCATGGCAGAATAATGTGTAACACATTATTTAAACTTTCTACAGTTCTACATAGACTTGTGGTCAGAGCATCGGGCCAATAACTGATATGTAGCTTGTTTGAATCATCGAGGTGAAAATCTGTGCCCTAGAGCCAGGCTCTTAACCTTAATTCCTCTTGTAAATTACTCTGGATTACAATGTCTGCTAAAGTGTAAATATTATAAGATTCTGGAATTAAATTTGGCAGTGTTTTCATTGTCTAATTAATGACTTTATAATGTAACTTTATAATTTTCTCTTTAGGGCTGCGCAAATGAACAGAATGTTCTTTTCAGTCCTCAACCTTCTCATGGAGTGTAACTATTACCTCACTAAATAAAAATGTTACTTTTAGTTGAGTTTAAACCCAAGAAGTGACTTCCTGTTGAGCCAATATCGCAACTCTCTTACGGCAGCTGATACCTGTAGATATTGCACAAATCATTATAATTCAAATCTCACTGAGAATTTTTTTTAGGAATACTTATCAATACTATAGATGTAGCTTTTTAAGTATGATCCATACCATACGCATGCTACAGGGATACTTGGAAAGGGCATGCAGTATGATACAAGTGGAGTAGAATAGATCCTATTTATGCACAGTGAAGGAGGCATAATGAGGTTGTCTGAATATGGGCACCATGCAGCTCTACCGAGATTGAGGTTGTCCCAATATGGACACCATACATGTATTAGATTGAGGCTGTCCTACTATGAACACTACACAGGTCTACTGATATTGAGGCTGTCCTGATATGGACAGCGTACAGATCAAGTGAGATTAAGGTTGTCCTATTATGGACAACATACAGGTCTACTGAGATTGAGGCTGTCCTAATATGGACGCCATACAGGTCTACTGAGATTGAGGCTGTCCTAATATGGACACCATACAGGTCTATTGAGATTGAGGCTGTCCTAATATGGACACCATACAGGTCTATTGAGATTGAGGCTGTCCTAATATGGACACCATACAGGTCTACTGAGATTGAGGCTGTCCTAATATGGACACCATACAGGTCTATTGAGATTGAGGCTGTCCTAATATGGACACCATACATGTCTACTGAGATTGAGGCTGTCCTAATATGGACGCCATTCAGGTCTACTGAGTTTGAGGCTGTCCTAATATGGACGCCATACAGGTCTACTGAGATTGAGGCTGTCCTAATATGGACGCCATACAGGTCTATTGAGATTGAGGCTGTCCTAATATGGACGCCATAGAGGTCCATCACATGTTGTCCAGTATTATAGCTTCATATAATTTGGGCAAAATGCACCAAGGAACGGGTCAATAACATTAAGTATGAATACAAAACGACTACAGTACACTTGACTACTAATCTTTTGTTGAATGAAACATTGTAATTTATCCCAAATGGCACCCTATTCCCTTATATAGTGCACTACCTTTGACCAGGACCCCTAGGGAGCCATTTGGGACACAGCCTGTTAATTCAAAGGTTTTGGTGCTTTTTGTCATTTACTTTGGGAGTGGCAAATATGGCAGGTAGCTAGCTTAGCAAATCATTTTTGTTATGATCACAGGTCAGTTATTGGATATACTTATATCATTTACAGTATTATGGAAGCCCCCTTCACATATTTCTAAATAATAATACAAATAAACGTAATGTATATTGGTTATTTTATTATTATTTGCTTTGTTAATGATTAGCTTTGCTAATCACATGGATTTGAACCATGACAATTAGAGTGAAGAGTTTGAAACTGAACACCTGAAAAGCAGTTCAGTAGACAGGTCTAAATACTTAAAGATATATTCCAAGACATCTGGTCACAGGTTGTAAATGGGCGCTATTGACCCAAAAAAGGTCCCTGAAAATAGTGTACAATGTCATGTTTTGCTGATATGGGTCCCATGTCAGCAGAACCACTTACTTTCAAACTTGGAATTTCACAGCTAACTGAGGTATGATAGTGATTCTACTTTCAGACTATCCATATATAAACAACGTATTGCACAACCCGCCCAAAATGGAAAGCAAAATAGAAAAATAACGTCAGCAGAAAAAAATGCTAATGTTATAATTACAATAAAATCAACCATTCGTTCTGAGATCTTTCAGCCCCACAAAGGTCTATTCAATCAAATCCTTGCATTTTCTAAAACTGATAACACACAACGGCAGTTACAGTCTGCAAAATAATTTTTGTATCTATGTGCGCAAAACTCAACTGGAACTCAACAGCTTTTGATGGTGTTGTCCAAGGCCTGGCACCAATTTAATGAATGAGGAGGTACCCTGACTACAACCCCGGATTTGAGCTTGTAGCTAGGTCACTGATTTTGCTGATCACGCTACTTTCATTATTTGATAATTTGATCAACTTTCTTACAAGGGATTCCATCAATAAAAAGCTGTGCTTCTTATATTGTTAATTTTGCTATTGCAGCTAGCTAGTGATTCATTTCACAATCTAATGTTGCTTGCTAGCAATCAGCCAATTAGCTTACCTTATACAGAGCTGGGTTTGCTTGCATAAACAATTCTGCCTAACTAAACACTAGGGTTTAGCTCACGTAACAACAAAAGCATGAGACTACAGTCCAGCATTTAACAACTGACCAACAATACAACAAACCTGTGCATGCTGTGTCAGTGGCTATAAGGCCAAAGTTGATGACATAAAAACACCAAGTGGATGTCAATTTAGACCTCTCCCCTCCCCACCCGGTTGGTATCCAATTAACACCCTATTCCTTGTATAGTGCATATGAGCACGATTCAAAAGGAGTGCACTATAGAGCAAATGGGATGCCATTTGGACCGTGGTCCTAGAACATCTGATTTGTCCAGTAGACAAATAGGCTTCCAGTAGGCTTTTTAGAACTACTAATTGGTCCAGTTGATGAACACAGCAGTCCTTCTAGAACTACTAATTGGTCCAGTTGATGAACACAGCAGTCCTTCTAGAACTACTAATTGGTCCAGTTGATGAACACAGCAGTCCTTCTAGAACTACTGATTGGTCCAGTTGATGAACACAGCAGTTCTTCTCGAACTATTGATTGGTCCAGTTGATGAACACAGCAGTCTTTCTAGAACTACTGATCAGTCCAATTGATGAATACTGCAGTCCTTCTAGAACTACTGATTGGTCCAGTTGATAAACACAGCAGTCTTTCTAGAACTACTGATTAGTCCAGTTGATGAATACTGCAGTCCTTCTAGAATTACTGCTTGATCCAGTTGATAAATACAGTAGTCCTTGAACTATTGCTTGGTCCACAAGAAGAACAGAGCGGTCCTTCTAGAACTACACTGCTTGGTCCAGGTGATGAACATAGCGGTTCAACACTACCAACATGGAATGATTTGAAGACAAGAAAAAGTGCAGGGCAAGGTAGCCATCCCTATTGCTGGGCGTTGGGCCGGAATTGATTCTGTAAAAGCGGAAAGGGAAGATGGAGTGCGGTAGAGAGAGACAGACAGAAAGAGATTCATGGAGACAAAAGAAGATGGAGTGAATAAGAATTGAGGGAGAGAGTGGGGAAGAAAAGAGACAGGGAAAGAGAGAGAAAGGTGATATGGGAATAGATAGAAAGTTAGAAAGAGAATTACAGGGATAGAGTTAGAGAGGTAGAGTTAGAGGTGCAGAGTTAGTTGGATAGTGTTAAAGTAACAGTCTTTGAGGGGAGGAGTTAAAAGAATAAAGTTGGATATCATTATTTGGATAGAGTTCCAATAACAGAGTTAAAGGGATAGAGTTAAAGGGATAGAATTGGAAGGATAGAGTTACAGGGCTAGAATTGGTGGGCTAGAGTTAGCGGGATAGAGTTAACAGAATTGATTTAGCGGGACAGAGTTAGCGGGACAGAGTTAGCGGGACAGAGTTAGCGGGATAGAGTTAGCGGGATAGAGTTAGTGGGATAGAGTTAGTGGGATAAAATTTGTGAGATAAAATTAGAGAGATAGGTCAATAGAGACAATGACTGAGTGGGCGGCTATAGAGATGGGGGCAATAGTATTTTAAGATTTCATTTTTTTTTCTAGCTTCAGTGTGTGTCTCTGTGCCTTGAACAGATGAGCCAAGAACACGTTCAGACCTGCACCACCGATATTAATAAAATGTACATGAATATATTAAATCCATACTCCACTGAGAGAGCACACTATCCATCACTTCACCACCACCCGTTATCACGGGCCGAGGGAAGGAGGTCGGGCAGCTTAAATCCTTATTGACTGCCTTGGAATTTCTGAAGACACATGAAATGAAAGAGTCAGGTCTCTGGTGCCAGTAGGGTCAGACGGTATGTTAAGAAGCCCGTGAAGAGCTGACAGGGCACGAAGACAGCACATCATTGACATCCTCATACATTCTTCTGGTGAAATAATGTCTGTGTCTTTAAGAAGGTACTGTGTGGGAGTGAATGGGTCAAGAAGCTCCTGTAGGCTGGCAGTTAGAGCTAAATCAGAAGATAATGTTGATCAGGTCCTTTTTCTCGTTATCTCCCAAAGGATAGGACTGGTTCATAGCAGGCTGATGGTGTTATAGTGGTTATACGGGTCCTCTATTGGGCTAATGTAGCAAGCAGAGCAGACAGACATATACTTGACAGCGTCTCAAAGATCCCAAAGCGTAATGAAGACACTGAACACAGGGATGCTTCACCTACTACTGGGGGAAGGGAAGGGCAGGGGGGCAGGTTCATTTGGGCTGAATTGGGGGGCTAAGATTCCTCTTGCAGGATAATTACTCCTTTTAGTGATCCAATCCAGTGATCCAAACTCCTACTGTTTGGCTCCTAAATCTTCAGGTATCATCAGGTAATGAGTATCTTCTTTAAGTCCTCCCTCCACGCGTCTTACCTACAACCCAGGAAGCTGCCTTAGCTCCCCCATAACTGGGCTACACATCCGTTCTCATCTTGGTGATGTTGATGTAGTTGGTGTTGGCTAGCGTGTTGGCGTTGACCATTGCATTTGCATTTACCAGAGTGTTAGCATTCGTAAGAGTGTTAGCGTTAGCCAGCAGATTGCTAGCATTAGCCAACAGGGTGCAGTTACCTGTTTTGTGGCTCTCTGCTCTAAAGTCCTCAGAGCTGTGGTTGAGTGCTGCTTCCTGTATCTCCATGTAGTCTGACTTACTGAGGGTGGAACCACTGGCACTGTGCCCGCTGTTCTTCAGGTCCACGGCGGTGTCTGCCTTTGGCGTGCTGGGTGTGTTCAGGTACTGCGCCTGCTCCTCGCCCTCCGTCTCCCGGTGGTAGAAGTAGTTGAAGTTGGACACGATGACCGGGACGGGCAGGGCGATGGTCAGCACGCCGGCGATGGCGCAGAGAGAGCCAACGATCTTACCGCCGATGGTGGTGGGCACCATGTCCCCGTAGCCGACAGTTGTCATGGAAACCACGGCCCACCAGAAGGCTTCTGGGATGCTGCTGAACTGAGAGTCAGCCTCGTCAGCCTCGGCAAAGTAGACGGCGCTGGAGAAGAGGATGACTCCGATGAAGAGGAAGAAGATGAGCAGGCCCAGCTCCCTCATGCTGGCCTTCAGGGTCTGGCCCAGGATCTGGAGACCCTTGGAGTGTCTGGACAGCTTGAAGATCCTGAACACTCTGACCAGACGGATGACCCTCAGGATGGCCAAAGACATGGCCTGCTGCCCTGCCTGACCGTCCTCCGGTTTTTCTGCAAGCTCGGTACCCAGTGTAATGAAATATGGGATAATAGCGACAATGTCTATGATATTCATGATGTTGCCGAAGAACCCGGCTTTACTCGGACACGCAAAGAAGCGGACAAGGAACTCGAAGGAAAACCAAATGATGCAGAGCGTCTCCAGGATGAAAAACGGGTCAGTGAAGTAGGAGGACGTGTTAGTGGAGGTAGAGTTGTTGAAGGGCTCATACACCTTGTTGCCAGCATCCTCTACATCATTCCGGAACACAGGAAGTGTCTCTAGACAGAAGGACACGATGGATATGAGGATCACCATGACGCTGATTATGGCGATGATGCGGGCCGCGCCGGAACTCTCTGGATACTCAAACAGCAGCCACACCTGTTAAAGTTTAAATACACACACACACACACTAACTGATAGAAGATTGCAAACCGTCTTTGAGGTACTTGATCTAATCCGAAAGTACTCAAACTAGAAAATGTTCCATTAATAAATTGTGTACTTTATAACTCAGAAAGATAAAAGCCTACGTTAGAAGGGCAAACATCAATAGAAAGTACCTGTCTCTGGAACTCGTTTTCTGGGAGAGGTCGTTCTTCCTCCTTGATGAAGCCCTCATCCTCCCTGAAAATCTCAATGGCCTCCTCGCCCAGTTCGTAGAAGCGTATCTCCTCTGAGAAGATGTCTAGAGTGACATTAACTGGCCGACGCAGTCTTCCACCTGACTGGTAGTAGTAGAGGATGGCATCGAAGCTGGGCCGATTCCTGTCAAAGAAGTACTCGTTTCTCAGGGGGTCAAAGTACCTGTGAGCGGGTGGGTGATATAAAGTAAAAGGAGAGAATGGGACAGAGAAAAGAAAAATGATGAGAGGTAAAGAGATCGTGAAAGTGAGGGGGGGGTAGTTGTCAGAATTAGATTGATATGGCAAATACAAATATGATTACAACATCAATCCTGTCATTCCCCTTCCACTTCTTGATTAGATATGGTTGACAAAACCTCATCCCCAGGCTATTAAGCACAGCCCCTTTAGGGAGGGACTGTATAATTCTAAGGGAGTAAAAACTATTTTACATTTAAAAAAAAAATGTATTCTAAATACTGTGAGGGATTAGAGGGGCATTTATGTCCCTTCAGTATAACCAAAACTTCCACATCCTGCGCAAGGTCACTTGGCTTTCCAACAGCAACATTTCCAATCAGTGATGGGTGCACAAAACACCTGGTGTAACATGTTCTGGGAGGTGATTGGTTGGTATAAGCTGATTTAAACCAGTGCCTAACCCTGAAGGAATTTTTCAGATTTCTTATTGGCTAATTAAGGCCACGCTCGTCAAAGTGTTCCACCAGTCACTCTGCAAATTTGGAAATAAGTGTGAGGAAACGAGGGAAGGGCTAACTTAGGCAAGACCTTAATATAAATGCCAGTATGTGGTAAAAATTACCTCATCCTCTTCTTGGGGTCACCCAACAGGGTGTCTGGGAACTGGGAGAGAGTCTTGAGCTGCGTCTCAAAGCGCAGCCCGGAGATGTTGATAACTACACGCTCGCAGCACTCGTGATCTGGTTCCGGTTCATACGGGTCACCAGGATGGGCGGCGGCCTCATCCCCGGGGTCACCCGTAGCAACCGTCATGGTGGAGGAAGAGGGCGGGGTCTGCAGCGTTCAATGGCAGTAGGG
Organism: Esox lucius; assembly: GCF_011004845.1. NCBI lineage: Eukaryota > Metazoa > Chordata > Actinopteri > Esociformes > Esocidae > Esox > Esox lucius. Next base: position 35,843,447 of record NC_047580.1, read on the forward strand.
AGGGGGAAGGGGACTTGGTCGTCTGAGGAACACTCAGGATTGGCGGTAATGATCTGAAGTGGACCAAACAGGAAATAAGAAGCATCCTGTTGATTCCACCTTCAGATTAAACACATTGACATTGACATGATTTACAAGCTTATAAATTCACAACTGCAGAAATTCCAAATATAAAATAGGTCTGGTTTCCAGGAAGCTGACTGTGCCAAGAGCTGGACTGAGAAAAACCTGACCAAGAGAATCTGTGAACGTGCTATTAATTGCATGGCTGTCCGGTACAATCCCATGAGACAGGAACGACTGAGAAGTTAGGGGGGGATCTCCTTGATATTCTGAAGAGTTTGATAATGGTGGCTCCGTCCTGTCGGTTGGTATTAGGTTATTACTCTCATAGGAGCCGCAGATCAATAGTATTCCCAGTATTACTGGATCAACTCTCAGAGGTTTCCGTGTGGCCACCCACATAACCTGATTAGATGCTGAGTGCTCCATCAACTACATACAGTCTGTTCCTCTGTCTCACTGTTTTTCTGTCTCACTGTCTGTCCCTCGCTTTTTCCCTGTGTTTCTGTCTCACTGTCTCTTGATGTCTATTTCTGTCTTAATGTCTCTCCTCTGTCTGTCTTTTTCTGAGTGTCTCTCATCTTTGTCCCTTTCAACCTCTCTGTCTTTTTCATACCGTCTCTCCTCTGTCCCTCTATACCTCTATCAGATTCAATTAGCTCTTTCTCACAGTCTCGCTGTGCATTTCTCCGCTCAGGCATCACAGGGCCATCTCGGACAGCTTGTATTTCACCTCTCGGTCAAATGGAAGACTAATGTGTGTGTAAGGCGGTCAGGGCTCTTTACAGATATGGATACAGAAAGCCCTGCTAGAAAATACCCTGGGTGGTTGCCTCCCAATCTGCACCCCATTCCCTAGTTTGAGCACCACATCTGACCAATGCCCAATATAAAGCACACTACAGGCCCTGGTTAGCAGTAGCGCACTATATAGGGAATAGGGTGGTGTTTGGAACACCAGACAATATCTATTTTTACATAATGGGGAGTAGATGATTGGTAATAAGTGATCTGGTTCAGGGCTATAGTGGCTCAGAGGAGCCATCCATTATTAAGGACGGATGAAATATTAAAGCAGAGATAAATTGGTCGGTATGATCCTGGACAGTTATGAATCACAGGCTGACATACAAACACCAGTATCACATTACTATGACATTACTGTTCGGAAGCGGAACTCTCTCAGAGGAAGAATGACAAACCACGTCACCCCAACTTTGATTTGGTAAAAAGCTGAAGGATGGGCCTCCTGGTTTTCTCCCTTATTAGTCGTTTTGCACAGTCCGAAGCAAAGTCGGCACTTTTGTTTCCATTCCTCTGTAGATCCATGGGGTTTCATGAAGCCCAAATTCGAGGAAAACATTTGACCAAATTTTGTAAACAAATACCATGCATTTGGAAATGTCTTTTACTCATTGGGCAGATATTTAGTGCAAAAACTGAAATGTGATCCCCTTGACAGTAATAACTATTAAGTCTATGTGCCAAGTGCATAGAAAACATTGAACCTCAGCAACATTTGATTGTAGACCACCTACTGCTATGATGGATCCTGTTTTGGTATTCATACTAAAAACACTTCATATACTTAGTATTGATAAAAGACATTTACCATTTGCCTATCAAATGTATTAAATACTCTTGCACTTTCATTTACTTTGGTCAATGTTTGTATTTAATTTGACACAGCACTGATCACTGTTTGCTTAAATCACTTGTCCCTCAATTTGCTGCGAACATTTTAAACTTGGTTTTAGTAAACTTTTTCAAAACAAGTTAGAGATGTGTTCTCATTTCCTTGCTGGTCCCTATCAGTCCTCTGCCTTTCATTATGCTAGCCAGCCAGTAATATGACTCTTCATGCTGTAGCCAGCCAGTAATGTGACTCTTCATGCTGTAGCCAGCCAGTAATACGACTTTTCATACTGTAGCCAGCCAGTAATATGACTCTTCATGCTGTAACCAGCCAGTAATGTGACTCTTCATGCTGTAGCCAGCCAGAAATGTGACTTTTCATACTGTAGCCAGCCAGTAATATGACTCTTCATACTGTAGCCAGCCAGTAATGTGACTCTTCATACTGTAGCCAGCCAGTAATATGACTCTTCATGCTGTAGCCAGCCAGTAATGTGACTCTTCATACTGTATCCAGCCAGTAATATGACTCTTCATGCTGTAGCCAGCCAGTAATATGACTCTTTATGCTGTAGCCAGCCAGTAATGTGACTCTTCATACTGTAGCCAGCCAGTAATCTGACTCTTCTAACTGTAGCCAGCCAGTGATATGACTCTTATTGGGTCAGATTCCATTCTCACTTGAAATCAACCGTGCCAGGGTTAATTTAGAGGACCTCATTTAAGAGGACCACAGTATGGTTATTTGATGCAGGGACTGACCATCCATTTATATAAGAAATTCCATCTTAACAATATTTTAAGGCCATGCTGTTTCACTGTTTACACATAGTTTGTTTACAAAAATTGAAGTTAATTGAGATTGCACCATATTTCTATGGAAATAATTGCACACTGATACAAGTTTGGTTATTTTGGCTGTTTACCTAAATATATTCAAGTTGCAGTTATATAATGAATATGGGCTTAAAGTGCAGTCTCCCAACTTTAATTAGAGGTTATTCACATCCAAATTGGAGGAAGGGTTTAGGAATTACAGGTCTTTAATATGTAGCCCCCTCTTTTACAATGGACCAAAAGTAATTGGACAATTGACTCAAAAGCTGTTTCATGGACAGGTGTGGGCTATTCCTTTGTTATTTCTTGATCAGTTAAGCAGGTAAAAGGTCTCGAGTTGATTCCTGATGTGGCATTCGCATTTGGAAGCTATTGTTGTGAACCCACAACATGAGGTCAAAGGAGCCCAAATCAACAGTTTGGTACATACTGAGAAAAACAGAACACACTGGTGAACTCTGCAACACAAAAAGGCCTGGACGTCCATGAAAGACAACAGTGGTGGATGATCATAGGATCCTTTATATGGTACAGAAAAACCCCTTCACAACATCCAGCCAAGTGGAGAACACTCCAGGAAGTAGACATATCATTATCCAAGTCTACCATGAAGAGATGAATTCACAAGAGCAAATACAGAGGGTTCAGCACAAGGTGCAAACCATTCATAAGCCTCAAGAATAAAAAGGCTAGATTAGACTTCGCCAAAAAACATTTTGGAACAGTATTCTTTGGACAGATGAAACTAAGATCAACCTGTACCAGAATGATGGGAAGAAAAAAGTATGGAGAAGGTTTGGAACGGCTCATGATCTGAAGCATACCACATCATCTGTAAAACACGGTGGAGGCAGTGTGATGGCATGGGCATGCATGGCTTCCAATGGCACTGGGTCACTAGTGTTTACTGATGATGTAACAGAAGACAGAAGCAGCCAGATGAATTCTGAAGTGCAAAGGGATATAGTATCTGCTCAGATGCAACCAAATTCTGCAAAGTTGATTGGACAGCGCTTCACTTTACAGATGGACAATGACCCAAAACATACTGCGTAAGCAACCCCAGAGTTTTTTAAGGCAAAGAAGTGGAATATTCTGCAATGGCCTGGCAAAGCATCACAAAGGAGGAAACCCAACATTTGGTGATGTCCATGCGTTCCAGACTTCAAGCAGTCATTGCCTGCAAAGAATTCTCGACAAAGTGTGAAAAATTAACATTTTATTTATGCTTGTGTTAATTTGTCCAATTAGATTTGTGCCCCTGAAATAAGGGGACTGTGTATGAAAACGGTTGCAATTCCTAAACGTTTCAAACAATATTTTTGTTCAACCCCGTGAATTAAGGCTGAAAGTCTGCACTACACTTGCATCTTGCAGTTGTTTCATTTCAAATCCATTGTGGTAGCGCACAGAGCCAAAATTATGAACATTGTGTCAGTGTCCAAATATTTCTGGACCTAACTGTATATCAGCCCCCTAGCTGACCTTCAACCTATGACCCACAGACATGGGCATCTACATCAACACAAACTTGCTGCAGGTTCATGTATAGGCATACTACTTTATAGACAGGCTAGGCTAACACTCATAAATATAAATAGGCTACTATCAACAAACAGGTAACTATCATATAGGCTACTATGACCCCATTGATTATAGAACAATACAGGTAACTGTTATATACTGTAGGCTATTACCCCCCCCCCCCCCCCAATAATTCTGGTAACTATTAGCCTCATCCAGTTTACTATTAAGCTACTATGACCCCATAAACGTATACAGGTGATTATTAGGCTGCTATCACCCCATCACAATCATACAGGTAGTGTGAATAGAAACCATAACGTACCGGTTTCAATCGGCACCTGCGCACTGTGCGTCCGCGGGCGGGGGGGGGGGGCGGGGCGGGGGGGGCTTGTTTACAGCTCTTAGTAAGAGTGTTCAGAGAGAAAAACACCACGCGCAGGACTCGGTGGAGAGAGATGAAGAAACCTCTCTGGTGTTGAAGGAGGGGGCTATAAGTCACAGCGCACGGTCACCGACGGCCATATATCACATATATCACATTCTCCAGCCCTCCAGCTCTGCCTCGGCCGCTTCTGCAGCCCAACACAGGGAGAGTGGGTGGACTGGGTCTGGGGGTGACGCCGCCGGCCTTGGTGCCCTCGCCACCTCCCTTCGCTGCCTCCGCTGCCTCTGCCGGTCCGTACCCGTTCTGTGGAGGTGGCCGTGCGCAGCGAGGGACGTAATGAGCTTTTCATACGGAGAGCGCTTCTTAAAATATGGTCCAGAGATGCAGGGATCAGCAGAACGCGACGCCCCCTCTTTTCTTACTCGCCGCCTTTACAACATTATGACGCTGCCTGGAACGGCGTTAAGGTAGTTAGTCCTGTACTGAAGATCTGCAAAGACACAGGGGAGGGAGGTGGCGGGAAGGATAGCTGGTAATCATCATTCAATATGATCATAGACCTTTGCGTAAAGGTGCCTGTTCGTGTCCCATATGGAAGGTTAATTATTTTATGATATAGTCTCGAAATTATAAGGAATGTGTTTCTTCAAAACCACCATCACGTCTATCTGATGGGGAACAGCCATACTGACACACGAAGTGATGATGACAATAAACTGATATAATACATTTCAGCCTGAGTTTCATAACCCTCTCCATGGGATAATGCAGTCCACCGGCTGTTACAGATCAAAATAGCAGTTCTCGAAGCAATTACCAAATTATAACCAGAGACACCTGTTCGTCCAAGTTCATGCAACTAGCGAGCCTTGTCATCGTCACCATAATCAGAACCGGAGTAGGACCAGTTAGTGGGTGTCAAAGGAGTGGCAGGTGTCTCTCGGTGACACCATGCTCTATATTCGCGGCACCCCACCTCTCCGGGGAATATATCAGACAGGCAGCTCACAGTCCCCATGCACTAGGCTCAAGCGTCTCACAGGAGCTGTCGCTTCAGTCAAAATCAGCCTAGTAAACTGTAGGCACTCCAGGCATTCTGCATTCAGAACGAGAAGACATGCAACCATGCAACAATCACCCCGAAGCCGCTTTGCTCTGCCGCGGTGTTTTCTCCGCTGGGTTTGGCGCTGTGGGATTGACGCGTCTCCGTGTCATAAACCCCAAAAATGGATCCGTACGACTGTTTCTGTCGTTCCTTCTCTCCGGAGCTCCCTGGAAGTTAAACAGACATGATAGGTCTAATGCAATCTTTACCCATCCGTCAATGTCCCGGCGTCACTCTCAATCTATCTCTCTCTCAATCTCTCTCTATTTCTCTCGCTCTCTCTCTCTCTCACACACACACACACACACACACTCACCTTCTCTGGGTTTCCCTATTGTCTCTCACAATTCGCCATCATTCAGACAGTTGGCGCTAAAACGCGGGCTGCAGTTGGATATTGCCGCGCATACAAATAGCCTCGGCGCGCGCCTCGCCCGGTTCCTCTCCGCCACTCCTCGAGAACCGCGTTAAAGGGGACGCGGTGAGTGAAAGTGCGGGAACGGTTTACCGGGGAAAATAAAAAAAATGGTACCTTTATCTAGTTCACAATAACACATTTTTTTGAATAATGTCATTGTGAGATTTATTTTCTTTTTTTTGAATATAGACAAATAAGAAAGACTAGGCCTAGGCTAAAAAACTAAAGATAACGCACTAACTGACTTCAGAAAGTTATTCATGTGTGAGATTTAGAGTGGAACGTATTTCTAAGATTTAGGCCTGAATTTGCGTAGGAGAAGTTAGTTATACCGCATACTGTCCTGAAAAACAAAGGTTCTATTTATAACTGTTTGGTTGTTTGGAAATTAATAAAATAACTCTTTACTAAATACGAGCTGAATGCAAAGTATCTGGGTTCAATTCCTACGCCAGGTCGGGTGTCATGAATTTTAGCAAACAGCTTATTCCTGGTGATGTTTTCTCATTTTGGTGGTCTTTCTTGTCTATAGGAAAGTCTATAGGCAAGTCAATATCATGTAGCTCCATTTAACGAAAAGGAAAAAATACTTCTCATTTGGCTCTCAAACAGCTTAACATTGAAAGGTATTAGCGCACCTCACAAGAAAAGACCCAGTTAGGCTGTCATTATGCTAGGTTGTGAAATCCACATTCAGCTACGTTAGTACTTGCCCTACAGAAGAAAAAATATTATAATGGCATAGAACGTCATTGAATAAATTATTTTCTTTCTTCCCAGCTGTCAATGGCTTATGTGTTTTGAATACAAAATGTTTAACTCCCACAGTAAAATGTGCTCTAACTTATCTGCAGACAATGTATAACTTACTCAGATGAGGGTCACCAAAAAAACCTGTAAAAAATTGTGTTCTAATTGTTTACATTTACGGGGTAGATCAGTGTTGCTATTACAAAACATATAATTTCTAATCCCAATTTTAAAATGAAAACCATTCTGTGTCTGTAAATTCATGTGATACTGTTTTGGCCAGGTCTCACATGAAAAAGAGATTCTCAATCTCAATGTGATCTGAACTGATGAAATAAAGGTGAAATTAAAAAAAGAATGTCCTACCAGACAAGTATTGTCCCAATTTCTAAGCTCATTGTCACATTTATTTTAGCTCAGTAAAAGGAGTCAATAGAGAACTTCTGCTAGCTGCTGTTGAAGGTGCATGCTAGGTAGTGGCTTAAGGAAATACATGTATATAGTTGTTTTATCATGAATTATGTATGATAAGTGTTGAAGATGCAATAATAGTAAATCATTATATGACTTTAACACAGTATGTTTTATTTAGTCTGGAAGAATCCCAGCTTTTGGAGGCAGAGGATCCCTTATCCATCTTGATGAAAGCTGCGTCTAACCATTTGTTCTACTCCATAATAGGTCTTTTTTGTTCGCAGAGCATTTGTCTTCATTCTCTTAAGGTGGACTTTAGTTTGTGCTGTGTTGTGTGTGTTGTGTGTGTGTTGTGTGTGCGTCTGGTAGTTCAGTATGAGCCATGACAGAAAGATGTTTTCCCGCCATCACTGGTGAGGTCACTGCCCCCACTTACCTGATAAAGATCCACTGATTGTGTTTTGGTAAAGCTGTTCCCTAAAGTGTTGTTAAACATTGTGTGTGTGTGTGTGTGTCTGTGTGTCTTGTGTGTGTGTGTGTGTGTGTCTGTCTGTCTGTGTTTGTTTATCCCAAGCTCTGAGTTTACGTTCCAGGTTCATAACAAGGTGACCTTGTGAGACCTTGTTATGAACCTGTAACCTCCTCACCACAGTGAGCTAAACTAACCCAGTAGAACATGTTATTTTCAGATGGCACCACTACGGGAGTTTCATGACATACAGCCAGTCTGGCAGATCTGTCCAATCCCTGGGTAGGACAGGGATCTTCTCCTGAGCTTAGGCTCCTCCACCGTCATTTCCCAGGTGCCTCAGGGCTGAAAGTAGGCCAAGATAAGACCCAAATACATCCTAAAGAACTGCACACTTTGGGAAAAAGAGCAGGACCTCTCTGTTTCTCCAGCTAACACTTTTCTCTCTTTATCTCTCTATCTTTAATTTGATCTGCCCCCCCCACTCCATCTCTTTTTTCTTCATCTTTGCTGTCTCTTACATGCCCTCTTCTCTTTTATCTTTCTTTCTTATTCCATATTCTGGTAATTTAGCAGGTGCTCTTATCCAGAGCAATTTACAGATTAGGACAGTTGAAGACAGTTTAAGATTGCTTGCCAGGACGACCACTTCACGTTAGCTAGGTTGCATTCTCCACCTGGGCAGTCTGAAGAGCATGTCTGGTTACATCACAATTGTCTGTAAGTAAACATGTAAACAAGTAAACAAGTGCAAACAAGGACCTCCCTCCACCTGTTTCTCTGTCTTTGTGTCTGTTTGTCTGTCTCTCTCCTGTCTATCTCTGTCTCCATCTTTGTCTGACTCTGTCTTTGTCTTTCAATTTCTCTCTCTGTCCCTCAACAATGACTCAAAACTCCTGACTCAGCACTACTGATTACACACAACTAACTTGACACTACTGATTTTACACTATTAACTTAACACTACTGAATCAACACTACTGACTCAACACTACTGATTCTACACTACTGACCCAACACTACTAACTCAGCACTACTGATTTAACACTACTGACTCAACACTACTGATTCCACATTACTGATTACATACTACTGATTCCACACTACTGACTCAACACTACTGACTCAACACAACTGTACTGAGACCTGTTTCAAAGTAATATAACCATGTGACTGATGTCATCACACAACCACTTGACAGGTGTTGGAACTGATAGTTTAAAAAGTGCCCTGTAGGAATAGTTTTTTTATTTTCTGCATTATTGAATAATGGTGAAGACATTACAAGGAAGAAATAACACAAATGGAACCATTTAGTAACCCAAAATAGGGTTAAACAAATGTAAAAATATATATATTTTAGATTTTTTTGCCTTCATAACGGCTTTGCACACTCTTGGCATTCTCCCAACCAGATTCATTGTATGAGTAGGTACTGTATATACAGTGGGTACAGAAAGTCACCCCCCCCTTTCAAAATGTCCACATTCTGTTGCCTTACAGACTGAAATGAAAACACATGAAAATCTGACATTTCCACCTTTATCTACACACAGTAACCCACAAAACCCCCTGAGTTAATACTTGAAACCACTGTGTAATTACAGCCACAGAGTCTCTTTGAATACATCTCAGTTACTTCAATGTCAAAGAAGGCCATTTATAGCCTTCATCACAATATCTTCATCACAAAGATGACGTGATTGAAAGTATTTTAAAAGATGGTGCTGGCGTGTTGTTTTACGTATGTTTAGCTACAGTGGGAGGATACCTGGAAATGAGTCAGCATTGCTAATCCTCCCCTAAAGGCTGCTGACCCAGAGAGAGAGAGATGGGGGAGATGGGGGAGGGATATGGGGGGAGGGAGATGGGGAGTGGGAGATGGGGAGAGGGAGATGGGGAGAGATGGAAGGAGATGGGAGGGATATGGGGGGAGGAGGTGGATGTTACAGTTTTACACCATCCCAGTGTGTGTGAGGTGATGATGACCTCTAGAACTGCTGGTGTTCTCTCCTCCACTCAACCCTCTCCTTTTCCCTCTCCTCCTCTCAACCATTTCCTCCCCTCTCCTCTTATGATAGTACAGTAATGTAGTATTTCATTTTTATCTCTAATGATGTCATGTGGGGGAGGGGAGAGGAGTAGAGGGAGGGAGGGAGGGAGGGAGGGAGGGAGGGGGAGGAGAGAATAAAGGGTGTGGACAGTTTGAGACACATAGGGAGACAGAGAGAAGGACAGAGGGATATAAAATGGGGGAAGGATCAGTCCAACAGACTATGAGTCATAATTTCTCCTCTTTCAATCCCCCCTCACCTTCCTCCCCCTCACCTTTCTCCCCCACACCTTCCTCCCCCTCACCTTCCTCCCCCTCACCTTCCTCCCCCACACCTTCCTCCCCCTCACCTTCCTCCCCCACACCTTCCTCCCCCTCCTCCCTCTCTCTCTCAATTTTCTCCCTATCTCTCATCTTTCTTCCTGTCTTCTTCTCACCTCCCTCCTTTTCTTTCTTTAAACTTCCCATCTTCCTCAAATCTTATCCTCCTCCCTGTCAAAGGAATTTCTGTAAAATGTTGTTTTCTGACACCGCTCCAGGTGACCCATGTAGGAAATATCCAGGTCCTAATTGTAGTCTGATCAGAATACCTGGACATGAAAACCTCAACAAGGTATGAGAAATAAACTTCAGCATCAAATATTTGAATTCACTTCAAACTATTTTACAAGAGGGATTACATTTGGAATCTATGTGTAAAGTAGTTAGGCTGATTTATTGTCATCTGAACTGTAAACGGTCAGGGATTATATCAAGCTAAAGGTTACATTTTGGGAAAGGCAAAAGATTACTGGGACCTGGAAAGTGGCACCTAAAGTGCCTTTCATAATTATTTTCCCCCACGGTAAAAATGAGCAAAAGGCTATTAATGTCATTTTTGTTAATCAGCCTGATTTTATTCTCCAAATATTAGTGAAATCTAACCTTTAATTTGGGTAAAAGAATTTCAAGAAAAAGAAAATTATAGAAATGTGTCACAGAGCTTTTTGGCCACCCCTAAAATTCTTATGTACCTCTTAAGTGGACTTTCATTTTCAATGGAGGTTAACTATTAGCTGTCAGTTTCCTTGAGTCAGATATCAACATGGGTCAATTCAGAAAACATGGGTCATTTCAGAAAACACACAAATGAAATGAGATGAAGATGGACTTAAAGTACGCACACAAACGCCCTGCATCGAACAGTGTGCATTTTGTTTTAGCGACATACACATGTTTATTGGATAAATTGTGTAACTATTAAAAATGTTTTAATCTCATGTATGTAATTCTCCCTGAGTGGTATGTCAGACATGTTCTGATTGTACATGACTTGTATGTAAACCTTGAGAGTCTTACATTACTTGTATTTTCAGGGGTGTTATTTGTGATAGATATGTGTACGCTCTCTCTACTGTGTGAAGACAAGTGTGATGCATTTGTTTAGAAAATCCGGTCCTGTTATTGACTGTAATATCTCTATTGATTTTAGCAAAGACCTATCCCTGGGTTACACCTAAGGGACCCACAGTCCTTGCCAGGCCCAATATCCACTAAAATCTGAGGCCTCCAAGGGAACAACACCTGTGTTTGAAGCATTGTATTTTGTTTTCTGCTGTCTGTGATCGTCTTGTTTTGTCTGTTCGCTGTTTTTTTCTGTTTGTTTTTAATCATTGTACCTAAACTGTATGTGTAAAACCAGCTATAAAAGAGACCTTGGTCTCAGTCTGTGTAAAAGTTTAATAATAATAATTTCCACTACAAATGTAAAAATAATGAGGTTTAAATGAAAAGTGAGGAACTTGCCTGGAAGAGAACCCAAGAACCCCCCATCCCAGGGAACACGATGCTTCTCAAAGGATCACAGTTGCAGAACATCAGAAGTTGGTTAAATCATGGATTCACTAAGTGTCCAAAACCACAATATGATGCCTTCTCAACTAGCTATGTATAGGTCTTGCCAGAAGAAAGCCATTAATCAATTTCCAGAAATCTCCCAAAAATGTGCCATCTGACCACAGAATGCAGTTTGATTCAAAGTCCAAGTAAAGATTGGCAACAACAGCAGGCTCTGACGTTTATGTCTGGATGAGAGGCTTTCCTCTGGCAAGACGTTCAAAGAGGTTGTTGACATACAGGTTGTGCCTAATTGTGGTTTTGGAGTTCTGTGTCAAATAGGGACAGCTTTTTCTAGTGTCTAAAACATGTTGCTAAAGCGAGCAAGGTGTTTCTATAGAGAATTGAGAGTGCACATCCAGAGGTGTGTGTGTATATGTGTGTTTGTGCATGTGTTACAATTTGCATGAACTTTGTGTGTGTGTGTGGTAAGCGTGGAACCAGTACTAAGTTGTATAACATTGTGTGCACTCACTGCTGTCACTCTGGAATTGATAATAGTGTCTGCAGAATGCCTAAAATGTAAATGGGAAGTTATTCCAGCCTGACCGAATCGTGTGTATGTCAGGACACAGATTACTCAGCCAATCAGCATCTAGAGTAAGTCTAGGTTTTTTCTATATCAGTGGCAACAGCATCATCACCCTTAGCAACCAGGCCTCCCTCTGCAGCATCATCACCCCTAGCAACCATTGTGTAATCTGAAGCCAGTGCAGATCTGAAGGACTTCCTGGAAATAAAGAATACTTTCACAGAAGCCCTCTTATGTTGGGCGTGTGTGTCGATGTGTGAATGTGTGTGTGTTTTGGGGATGGTGAATGTGTGTGCATTATCAATGACTTGACTCAAAACCACCCAAAACCCCTCCTACTAAACCCAAACCTCTGTTGCTACAGCCATGCTCCTGATCCCTCCCCTATGTTCTGTTGCCATAGAGATGTCCTGCTGGAGCACTGCGGCTGGTTCTGAGCTTTGATGACATCACTGGAAAACCTCCGGTCTGGGGAGACAATGTCAGTTTAGGATGATTATACACTGAGTGACTGTGTGCACGATATTTACCTTTCCTGTTCAGGGCAGAGAGGGGTGACATAGGGGAGGTAGGAGAGATGGGGGAGACACTGGGGAGGTAGGAGAGATGGGGGATGGGGGGAGACATGGGGGAGGTTGGAGAGACAGGAGGAGACATGGGGGAGGTAGGAGAGACGGGGAGATGGGGGGAGACATGGGGGAGGTTGGAGAGACAGGAGGAGACATGGGGGAGGAAGGAGAGACGGGGAGATGGGGGGAGACATGGGGGAGGTTGGAGAGACAGGGGGAGACATGGGGGAGGTAGGAGAGACAGGGGGAGACATGTGGGAGGTATGAGAGACAGGAGGAGACATGGGGAGGTAGGAGAGACGGGGGATGGGGGAGACATGGGGCAGGTAGGGGGCATCATGGGGGAGACAGAGGAAATATTGGGGAGGTAGAGGAGACAGGGAGAGATTGAGGGGAGACAATTGGGAGGTAGGGGGGGTGGGGGAGACATGAGGGGAGGCAGGTGGTAGACAATGTCTGGAAAAAGATGAGGGCTCTCTACTTATGGACTAAAGTAGCTCAAACTGTGGAGTTTCTACAGGAAATATGACTTCTGCCTTTCTCGGATCCTCTCACTCTTAACAAAAGCCTTCATCAAGCCCAACGCATTCCAATGCATGTTTGTAAAAGTTTTTTCTAAAACTGAGGCTGTAAAGCTCTCTCACCGGTCAGACATTTCACCTCTTGATAAATTAAATCCCGATTGCAATTTCTGATTAACCTCACAGATGCAGGGCGAACTGTCAACCGAATATCCGCGAATTCTGAAATACTGAAAGAAAATCTACAATGACTGAAATCCTTGATGGGTTTGGATCTGGGTCTTTGTGGAGAGGAATGTCTGGTGAATGATTGCAGACCTTGTCCGTGTCTATGTCCTCCTCTTCCAGTCTCCTTCATTAACCTGCCGGAACACGGCTCACATAGTATTATTCCTCCATGTGATGTTTTGTGCTCTGCACCTCAACGCTGTTAAACAGAACAATGACAAGTCGCACAGAGTTGGTTTCAATATTTATGTTGTAGACAGCACAGCGCAATAAAACAAGTACTGTAATATGCCAATATGACAAAGACCGTGACACGCTCCCACTCAACACTCCCAACTGAACACGGTCCCACTCAACACTCCCACCTCAACATGGCTTCACTCAACACAACTCCACTCCACACTCCCACCTCAAAATGGTTTCACTCTACACAGATCCACTCAACATATTTTCACTCAACACTCCCAACTCAACATGTTTTTCAGTCAGCACATTTTCACTCAACACTACCAACTCAACACAGCTCCATTCAGCACCACTTATCACTCCCCAAGCATTCCCATTTATAGGAAGTGTCATTAAGCTCTCTTCTGTGTGTGTGTGTGTGTGTGTGTGTCAGGTAACTGCAGCAAACCACACACCGTTCAGATGTATGCGTGTGTGTGTGGTCAAATGTTAGTTACAAAGAAAGTACACAACTAACGAAGGCTTGTGGTTTAACAGTTCTTCAAAACATTGCGGTTCCCGATTGGTTAACACCACCAGGTGATTTCACTAACGGCTGATTGGTGCACAGAGGTTGAATAAATAGGACACAAAACGAAGCAGAATTCAGATATGGAGAACATACCACCTAGTCTTCCCACCAGACAGAATCTTTCTCTGAATTAGACTGTCCAATGTATGAGTTCTGCTTCTGTGGATAACACTGTTTCAGTCTCTCTTTGTCCATTCCTGGTTTCTTCTTGGTTATTTCCTGGTTGGATCTTAGTTTACACCCAGTCGGTTGCTCATTGGTTCCTGGTTCATTCTTGGTTGGTTCCTGGTTGTATCCTAATTCATGTTGTGTTGACTCCAGGGTGTTATGGCTGAATCTTATGGCTCAAACTTCGCTCCTTTTCTGGTGACGTCCTGTAGAGTTCTGGTGCTGAGAGACCCCTGGGAGGAGTCAGAGTTCTGGTGCTGACCGTCCCCTGGGAGGAGTCAGAGTTCTGGTGCTGACCGTCCCCTGGGAGGAGTCAGAGTTCCCCTTAAGAAACAACAGAGTTCAGAGTTAGTGACCTCTAGTGAAGGATACGTCTACACAGTCATGGCCTTCAAATACCATTTTGTATAGAAATCTCTTGAAATTAAAAAATAATTTGGTATCCATATATGTTTTTCTTTGCAGCAGAAACCAAAAAATATGGATGATTTACTAAATCATATCTCATTCTATGAATAAATGGCACCTCACTGAAGTAGTTATTGCAAAATAATTGTAAAAGTAATTTAATATCATGCTTGGAATTCTCCTCCAAATTCAAATTGAACTCATCTGTAGTGCCTGCAATATAAACCAGTTTGAATAGAGAAAGGTTTCGTGTCACTGACTCTATCGCATGAAGAAATGAAAGAAAACCAGCAAATTATCTGAGGAGGTTAGATCTCAAGTCTACAAGTCCATCCCCAGAGATCTGGATGTTCCTCTTTCCACCGTAAATAATACCATCAAATCATATAAGGGCCATGCCAAAATACCAACAACCCTGCAAAAAAAAGACTAACAAATAACGATTAATAAGTATTCCCGCCCTTTAATGACATTTGTTAAATCACCATCAGGAAACGTCTCTAATAAAAGTTTCAAATGATATACGGCTGAATACTGATTGTGATAAAATAGCAGTTCTGGTTCTATTAGATCTCAGTGCAGCATTTGACACTGTAGATCATAGAGCACTTCTAGATACGCTGGAAAATTGGGTAGGACTCTCTGGGACAGTCCTTGATTGGTTCAGATCTTATCTAGATAGCTGGAGTTACTTTGTCACCCTTGGTAATCATGAATCTGATAGAGTGGCTATAACATGTGGTTCCACAGGGATCAGTTCTCGGACCACTTCTGTTCAATCTTTATATGCTACCCCTGAGACAAATTCTACACAACAACATTAACTAATATAGCAGATGATACTCAAATATATATGACTCTCGGACCGTATGACAACAGCTCAACCGACTCTCTGTGTCACTGTATAGAGCACATAAATACCTGGATGAACCAAAATTGGTTAAACTAAGATAACCAAGATAAAACATAGATTATTGTGTTTGGGAAAAAAAACAAAATAACTAGAATTTGTAAAGAGCTGGAATCTCAGGCCCTAAAAACCAGGGATCAAGTGTGTAATCTTGGTGTTCTGATCTTACATTCACCAGTCATATCTCAGCTGTCACCAAAACAGCATTCTATCCTCCTAAAAATATAGCCAGACACAAGGGCTTGGTGTCCCACAAAGACCAAGAGAAGCTCATCCATGCTTTTATCTCTAGTAGAGTTGACTGCTGTAATGGCCTCTTAACTGGACTCCCGAAAAAGACTGTAAAACAACTGCAGCTCATTCAGAATGCTGCTGCTAGAATGTTAACCAGGACCATGAGAACAGAGCACATCACTCCGGTTCTTAAATCTTTGCACTGGCTTCCAGTCAGTTACAGAATAGATTTTAAAGTGGTGCTTTTAGTCTATAAATCACTGAATGGTTTAGGCTTCCAATACATTTCTGATATGTTTGAAGAGTATAAACCGTGCAGGGCTCTTAGATCCATGAATACAGGTCAGCTAGAAGAGCGCAGAGTCCAAACTAAACATGGTCAAGCTGCATTTAGCAGTTATGCTGCACACAACTGGAATAAACTACCAAAAAACCTTAGACGTGCCCCAAACGTATACATTTTTTAATCCTGAGCATTTAAACTTAACCACCTTACAGCTTTTATAGCTTCCTCATTAAATCTACTATGGAATCTACCAGATAGGTTTTATTGAGTGTTTATTCTATTTCTATTTTCTTATTATGATGTTTTATTGGATTTATTCTAGTATTCGTAATATTGTATTGTGTTTTATATTTTTATTTTCCTTTGTAAAGCATATTGAATTGCTTTTATGTTTGAATTGTGCTCTATGAATAAACTTACTTGATTGCATGCTTCAGCAGCAATTACAGCCAATGAGTCTACTTGGATAATTCTCTACCTGCTTTGTAAATCTGGACAACTCTGTCAATTTGGATGGAGACCTTTGGTGAACACCAATTTTCTCCTCTTTCCACATATTCTTAATTGAATTGAGGTCCAGGCTTTCAGTGGGCCGCTCCATTGACACTGACCTTTCTGTTTTCAGGACACTCCAGTGTGGCTTTGGCTGTAAATCTGGGGTCACTGTCCTGCTGGAAGATTCATTTCTAGGTTCAGCGGGTATTCTCCCAGAATTTCTCTGTACTTTGCTGCATCCATTTTGCCCTCTATCTTCACAAACTGTCCAAAGGCCATAGTCTCTTGTTCCACTAGTCTCCCACAAGCCTGCTTGAGATTTGTTGAGTTTTTTTATTTGAGCTTTCTTTTTCCAGCTCTCCCTTGAAGGCCACTTCTGTGAGGCACCCAGGCTGCTGTTGCAGTGTGCAGTGTGCAGTGTGCAGTGTGCATTGTCCCCCAGCTTGGCTGTGGAAGACTGTTACTCATTTAGAGTTGCCACATACCTCTTGGTGGCCTTCCTGACTAGTCCAGACACTTTTTGAGGATGCCCTGCTCTAGACAGATTCACAGTGGTACCAAATTCCCTCAATTTTTTATAATTTACTTTGCTGTACTCCGGGGGATATTTAATGCCTTGGAAATGTTTTTATATCCTACCCCTTTATTGGTGCTTTTGAGGAAAAATGTATTTGCTTTGAATGTTCCTTTGTTGTTTTTGTAAGGAATTGTACCTACTGTTGGACCTCCCTGAGTCAGGTGTATTTAACCTGAAACCATGTTAAACACCTTAATTGCACCTTAATTGCACTTCATTCATCTAATTATGTGACTTCTAAAGACAGCTGGTTGCACACCAGCTCATTCATTTATGTTATAACAATGGGGTTGCTAATGAAATCAATTAACTATTGTTTTTGTGATTAATTTAGAACAATTAGCAGATTTTATTTTCACTTTGACATTATGGATATAAATAAGGATTCTTTCAACCTTTTAATTGTACGTTTTTTTTAAAACCTCTGTATGTGGTCATTAGATACCATGAGAAACCACTGTTGTCAATCAAGGAATTCTAACAAACACCTTTCTCGCCATCTGCTGGCCAATCAATGTCATTTCTAAAGCGACACCCGTGCTGAGGCAGGGTGGGGTAGGGTAGGTTATAAAGGCAATCCGTTACAGTTACAAGTTATCTGTTCACATTTGAAATCAGTAATGTAACTTTTACTTTCAAATTACTTTCATATTAAGGGACATTTGAAGACAAATATGAATAAATGCAGTTGAACACCTTTTGCAGGATCAATCAATATTCAAGTTTACATAGCTAGCCAAAAACAGAATTAGATTTTACCTTATGGGTTATGGGTTCTGTACAATTTCTTTGGAAAGAGTTATTATGGTCTGTACACATTACACACTAAAGGTTTGTCAGATATTCAGTAATTCCAATTAATCCATTGACCCTTGATCATCCAGAATCTGAACGTAACCCAAAGTCTAAGCATGTGTTAGCCAATTTTGTTATTAGTGTTGTATTCAGGTTTTTTATTGCTTAAAAACATTTTTGAAAATGAAATGGCAATTTCTTGAAAAGGATAATTACATTATTGTATATAAAAATCAAGATATCCCTACCTTCTTGCCATGTTCCCTAAATTTGCATTAGTCTGATATTTTGCACCACAAACACCAACCGTCAGGGCCTGACAGCAGAGGTGCCTCTAGGCATCTCTATGTGCATGGAGGCCACAGTCAGGGGCTGACTGCAGAGATGCCTCTAGGCATCTCTATGTGCAACACTGTTTCATCATCTCCAATCAGAGGCAGCTGCTCCCTATTTTCCTCTGATTGGGGATCCTATTTAAGTTACCCTGTCTTTCCCTTAGTTGTCGGTCATTGTTTGGAGATAGCTTTGTGTTTGCTGCCCCCTCAGTTCATGGGCGTACTTGTCGTTTGTTAGTTTTGTTTCATGGAAGAAAGGTAATAAAAAGATGTTCTACAGCTCTGCGCAATGCAGCTTTGTGATCAGGGTATTCCATGTGTGAATTTGTACGATGCTGGTAACGCTAATGACTGACTGAGACAGAGCTGAATAATGGATTTAAAAAAATAATGACTATGTGCCTGAAGGACCTAAGGGGACTGTCACTGAAATATGATTTTTGGACAAACTATCCCTTTAAAGTCAGTGTCGTCAGCATCCAATGATTACCAATGTTCGCACTTTTCTGAGATCCAGAGCAAGCAGAATCAAATGGCCTACCAGTATGGAGTTGAGGTAGCTGCATCAAATGCAAATCATCCTTTGGCAGAGTGCTTCCTGACACACCTTTCTGTCTCAAAATATCATGATAAATTCCATATAATATTTTATCTTGAAGGCAGCGCCATGTCACAGCTATCTGACAAATATTTGCCCAATCTTCTAAACAAGTCCTATCTGAAAAAGAAAAAACACCAGGTATCGCCTATCATTGTTCTGAGAAAGATGCGTCGATAGGAAATTACTAAGTCACATTTTATATGGGTTAGCTAATATTATCGTAGATATACTGTTTTTGCTAACCAAAACTAGAGAAAATTAAACTAGCGCTTCATCGGTCACTAATCTGGTTATGCGTGACCAACTTTGTATACATGGAGATAACAACACACATGAGGCGTGCAATAAAAATGAAACATGCTAGGTGTGATAATTATTTCACTCACCTATGAAATTCAATTGAAGTAATCCAGGAAGTAATCATACATTGTTTCAAAAGTATCTGTTATCGGATTACAATATTTTAACTGGTAACGTAACAGATTACAGTAAAAAAAAAAATTTTAATCCATTGAAGGCTGAACAGCCGCAAGCTAGCAACCACAGGAGTGTCTGCTATAAGTAACTTGCTCACAGTAAATATTCAAAGTCTTTGGGTTTTCTTAATTTTGGTCCCATCTCCCCAAATCTGGCTGGGGCCTAGGCTGGAAAGTCAGACCCTCAGTGGAGGTGAACACACCCAACCAGGGGTCATCTGAAGAAGAGGAACAAAAGGAAAACATACAGAGTTGGGCCTCATGATGAACGTTCACATTTAATGTCAAATACATAGTATTAAAAGTGTCTAGTTTGCACACATTTGTGCCCAATACATGCCTCATATCATACAATTACCAGGCATGTAGAATTTTTGAATTTTCGGGGGGTCTCCTTGGTCAGTCCTAATTACTGCTTTATGGTAGGGTTGTCATTTTACAAATAAAATTCACACTTTGTGTTTTTAAGTTGACCTAACTGTCCAAACTTTATTCTGCTTAGGGTAGTATCATCAGTAAAAAGTTGACATTTGAGTCCAGTAGGGGAAATCTGGGAACTGCAGGCTTCTATAGGGTCCTTAAATTCATGTTGTAAGGACTGGTGCTCCAGCTGCTTCCGTGTCTCTGAGGATAAACATGTGTGTTCTCCAGTTTAACGGAACCCAAACTGTGTATGTTTACTGTAATTCTTCATGCCATGGGTTCCGCCCCACACCATTTCACATGACGCTGTAGAGCAGACCTTCATGCCAAATTCAGTTAAAAGTGTGACCAACCAGCCCCCGACTGATTGGGGAGAGGGGGCCCCAGGTGAAATTTTGCTTAGGGCCCCCAAAAAGCTAGAGCCGGCACTGTGACCAACCCTTGGTTCCAAATGTTTGGAAAGAGCAGAGAATAAGGTTGAGGTAGTTTCAGAAAAGCTCATTTGTATTTGTGGCAAATATGGTGTAGTTATGTCTCTCTCTTCACCATGACTCTCTCCTGGCTCTGTCTCTCCTGGCTCTGTCTCTTCTCTCTCTTTATATTCTTTCTCCTGTCTTTCTTCTCCTTTCCGCCGCACCCCTTCCTTTTTCTTTGTCCTCTCCTTGTGTTCGCCCTCTCTTCTCTCTTTTTCCTCTTTCTTCGTCATGTGTCTGTGCCTGCCTTTCTTCCCCTCCTGTGTCTGCACTCTAATTAATGGCATAATTGACCTTAACTGTCAACCAGGATCAGGCACGTCTGTATTTTAACACTACATTTCCTGATACCATCTTTAGTAGCAAAGTTTTAATTACTTGACTGTAATCTACTGCATGATTGCTCGTCGTAGCTAGCTAGATGAGCTGCTATGGGTAGTTCAAGGTAGAATTTTTATATTTCAGTAAACCACATCAGAGGCTGGACAGTCGCTATAGCTAGCAAGAATATCAGAGGCTGGACAGTCGCTATAGCTAGCAAGAATATCAGAGGCTGGACAGAAATTACAGGTTGGCTAGTTATGATTGACAGCGAATGGTAAACTACAATTTCTCCAGAGACAAGATGGTCCTCATCTGAAACCAGTAGGCTATACTGGCCCAATGGTCTGATACCCCACTCCAATAGAAATTAGATGTTAAGACCAATCCAATGCTATCTCAAAGTATTGACTATTAAAGTATGTGTTTTCAAATTCCTACTGCTTGTCTCATCAGGGGAGGTCCTTGGCAGGTCGGGAACCATCTGCCAACAGGGAAGCACCCGGGAACCTGGTCATAATGCTGACACAGTAGGCAGAGAAGAGACACATTTCATTTGCATGTGTAGACAAATCTCAGTCAAGCAGTGATTGTATCGTCTGGTATGGATGAGGACAGGTGCATGTTAAAGCATGCAGTGAACCTGCAGGCCTGCCTGGATGGAAAGGCTAACCTGGAGAAGGCTGTGTCATTATGTCCAGTGATCACATGGCCGTGTAGTAACACAACCACCACATGGGGGCAGCACCCAGCCTGGCTGGCCCACTAGCCACTGTCACTAATAAAACAGAGAATGTCATCTGAAGGTGAGGAGGTAGGACTGGGCCTGGCTGCTGCAGAAACTCACACACCGAAGCGTGTACACACACACACACACACACCCACACATGCAACACACCCACAAATGCACACAGACACACAAACTCACAGCGAGGATGGGCTGCTGGTTTGAAATGACACCATACTTCAAGCCTTTTAATACATCACTCCGAACCTGAGCCATTAGATAGAAACCAAACTACAGATCTAGGACCAGTTATAATATGAACCATTAGATACTAACATAACTACAGATCTAGGACCAGTTATAATATGAACCATTAGATACTAACCTAACCACAGATCTAGGACCAGTTATAATATGAACCATTAGATACTAACATAACTACAGATCTAGGACTAGTTATAATATGAACCATTAGATACTAACATAACTACAGATCTAGGACCAGTTATAATATGAACCATTAGATACTAACATAACTACAGATCTAGGACCAGTTATAATATGAACCATTAGATACTAACATAACTACAGATCTAGGACTAGTTATAATATGAACCATTAGATACTAACATAACTACAGATCTAGGACCAGTTATAATATGAACCATTAGATACTAACCTAACCACAGATCTAGGACCAGTTATAATATGAACCATTAGATACTAACATAACTACAGATCTAGGATCAGTTATAATATGAACCATTAGATACTAACATAACCAAAGATCTAGGACCAGTTATAACATGAACCATTAGATACTAACCTAACCACAGATCTAGGACCAGTTATAATATGAATCATTAGATACTAACATAACTACATATCTAGGACCAGTTATAACATGAACCATTAGATACTAACATAACCACAGATCTAGGATCAGTTATAACATGAACCATTAGATACTAACATAACCACAGATCTAGGATCAGTTATAACATGACCCATTAGATACTAAAATAACCACAGATCTAGGACCAGTTATAACCAGGGCACTTCATGGTGGTCGAGAAATAAAAGAAACCCAATACTCACCGTGCGTGTTGGATGTATGTTAGGTAGTTGAAGAGCAGTGTCAGGTGGTCAGAGTGAATCTTGGTTCTAACCCATCAACAGGGTCAGAACAATGCCAGCCGGACCCACAGACAGACAGACAGTGAAAATGGATGATGTCAGTTTGTCTGTCTGTCTGTCTCTGTCTGTCTGTCTCTCTGCCTGTCTGTCTGTCTGTGAGCATCTGGGTGATGTGACTTCTTGATTTGGGCACTCCCTCTGAACTCCTTTCCATTTGCTGGGTTGGTTGAACAGCCTCAGACTCTGATGTTTTTGGTTGGTTGAACAGACTCAGATTGTGTGATCATATTGGTTGGTTGAACAGCCTCAGACCCTGTGATCATATTAGTTGGTTTAACAGCCTCAGACTCTGTTATGAGTTTGGTTGGTTTAACAGCTTTAGCCTCTGTGATCCTATTGGTTGGTTTAACAGCCTCAGACTCTGTGATCATATTGGTTGATTGAACAGCTTTAGTTTCTGTCACAATATTAGTTGGTTGAACAGCTTGTGCCTCTGCATTGATATTGGTTGGTTGAACAGCTTTAGCCTCTGTCATGATAATGGTTGGTTGAACAGCTTTAGCCTCTGTCATGACATTGGTTGTTTGAACAGCTTGTGCCTCTGTCATGATATTGATTGGTTGAACAGCTTTAGCCTCTGTCATGATATTGGTTGGTTGAACAGCTTTAGCCTCTGTCATGATATTGGTTGGTTGAACAGCTTTAGCCTCTGTCATGATAATGGTTGGTTGAACATCTTTAGCCTCTGTCATGATAATGGTTGGTTGAACAGCTTTAGCCTCTGTCGTGATATTAGTTTGCTCCATCTCACTAAATGTTTTATTTAAGATCTGGTGTTAGCAGAAAACCGTTCCGATAGAGTTTCACTGTTCTCTCCAAAGCAGTTCTGAAAACGCCAGCCCCTTTCTCCCTGGACACCTTGGCAACACTTTGTTTGGTATCACTGACAGGCTAACCAAAGACTGTGTCATCTGTGGGTACGTGAGTGTTGTGTAAAGAGGTGTTCAGACTCCAGAGGAGAGGAGAGATGACAATCTTCTGTCTGACTCCCAGGCCATCTGGAACGTAACCCAGGAAACAGCGCTGCCATGGCAACCGTGGCTGGGGTTACCCAGGAAACGACCGACCGTCACCATGGAGACTGCATCACAGCGGGCAATGTTAGAAGCATCCAGTGGAAGCCTGGTTTTGTATCAGGGCCGTGTGTGTGTGTGTGTTTGCATACGTGTATGTGTGGTCACTATAACAACACATCTAGATATTGGGTCAGCTGTATTTTATGATACATTTTCATACGTCTCTCCAGATCTGTTTATGTAGACCATAAAAGCACAACTTCACTGTGATTATACTCCTGCTCAGGATGACATATTAACTGGACTCTGATGGAACACAACGAAAGCAGAGACAGAACCGTCTGGCCCACAGAATAAAGGCTCCTTGCTTCTATGTTATTATAATCAGAAACATAGTCTGTTATCTATATGCAACAGAATATAATAGATTCTTAAATATTTGTTGGGAATCATGATATCACCGTGTGTGTGTGTGTGTATGTGTATGTGTGTGTATATGTGTGTAATTACAAATGTAGTAGCCTAAATTACGCCCTGCTATAATCCTTAAGACACACGACTGTGTGAGAGTTCAGTGAGTTGGAGATAAATGCTCTGATCAGGTCAATCCCTGTTAAAGGTTTCCTCTGTGTTGAGAGATCGGTCAGTACACCAACAGATCAATATCTGGCCCAACTAAAAAAATTACTGTCTTTTTATCTCTCTTTCTTTCTATCTTTCTTTCTTTGTCTTTCTTTTTCAACCTATTTCTCCCCAACTCCAACAGGGTTGAAGTGTGGACTCCCAGAATGCTGTTTCTGTGAATGGACCGGAGTGTCACAATGAGCCGCTTGTTGCTGCGCTGAGCCACATGACACACAGTTCTGCCTCCATTGGAGAACAGCCAGATGATGTTTCCTGTAAATGTTGTATCATATTCCTGTTGGTCAAATGATGAGCTGCCCCCCGCCTCCCCCCCCCCACACCCCCCCCCCACACCCGACACAACTCAAAGCGCTTTCGGCCTTTGTTGAAAATACATGAATCCATGATTTCATTATGACGTCAGGGCTTTGTCATGACATCATGGTTCCACGGCGACATCGTTGCCTAGACATCCGTGAACATCTTCTTCTTGAGGCTGTTGGTTGTGTTGTTAGGCGTCATGGTTGTCGTGGTTGCGGTGGCGGCGGTCATCGGGAAGTTGTGCTTGAAGGTGCTGTTCAGTCCCCTGTGTTCCTCGATCACCATGTACTCACTCTTGCTCAGCGACGAAGCCGAGCTCCTCTTCCTCAGCTCCCCTTCCTCCTTGGCGTCGAGCGCCAGCGGCTGACAGCTGCCCACGTGCAGGTACTGCGCCTGCTCCTCGCCCTCCGTCTCCCGGTGGTAGAAGTAGTTGAAGTTGGACACGATGACCGGGACGGGCAGGGCGATGGTCAGCACGCCGGCGATGGCGCAGAGAGAGCCCACGATCTTACCGCCGATGGTGATCGGGTGCATGTCGCCGTAGCCTACCGTAGTCATGGTGACCACGGCCCACCAGAAAGCGTCTGGGATGGAGCTGAAACCCGAGAACGGGTCGTCAGCCTCTGCAAAGTACACAGCGCTGGAGAAGAGGATGACTCCGATGAAGAGGAAGAAGATGAGCAGGCCCAGCTCCCTCATGCTGGCCTTCAGGGTCTGGCCCAGGATCTGGAGCCCCTAGACATGGAGAGAGACTGGTCATTACTTCACTAAAATGAGTTCAGTCAATAAGAGCTGTGGTCTTGGTGCAATGTGGCTTGAAAGCACACAAACACACAGAATAAGGAGTGAGGGAGAAGGAGCAGATGAAGAGGAAGAGGGTAGAGAGGTGTGGAGAAGGAGAGGAAGAGGGAGGAGGAGAGGGAGAGGGAGGAGGAGAGTTAGAGGAAGGAGGAATGGGAGAGTGAGAGGGAGGAGGAGAGGGAGAGGGAGAGGGGGGAGGAGAGGGAGAGTTAGAGGGAGGAGGAGAGGAAGAGGGAGGAGGAGAGTTAGAGGAAGGAGGAAGGAGGAATGGGAGAGTGAGAGGGAGGAGAGAGAGAGTTAGAGGGAGGAGGAGAGGGAGAGGGGGGAGGAGAGAGAGAGGGAAGAGGAGAGTTAGAGGAAGGAGGAATGGGAGAGTGAGAGGGAGGAGGAGAGGGAGAGGGAGTGGGAGGAGGAGAGGGAGAATGAGGAGGAGTGAGAGTGAGAGGGGGGAGGAGAGAGGGAGAGGGAGGAGGAGAGAGAGAGGTAGAGGGAGGAGGAGAGGGAGAGTGAGAGGGGGGAGGAGAGGGAGAGAGGGAGGAGGAGAGATAACAATGATCATACAACATATTGTCAGGTTGTGTGTTACAGACCTTGGAGTGTCTGGACAGCTTGAAGATCCTGAACACCCTGACCAGACGGATGACCCTCAGGATGGCCAGGGACATGGCCTGTTGCCCGTTCCCTTGGCGCTCCGCCAGCTCTGTGCCCAGCGTGATGAAGTATGGTATGATCGCCACAATATCTATGATGTTCATGATGTTCCGGGAGAAGGTGGCCTTAGAGGGGCAGGCGAAGAACCGGACTAGGAGCTCAAAAGAGAACCAGATGATACACAACGTCTCGACCACAAAGAATGGATCGGTGAACGGAGAGGAGAAGTACAGCTCGGTGCCGTTCACAGAGGTGACCAGGGTGACCGGCTCCTTGTTGTCATCCCTGAACTCCGGAAGCGTCTCCAGACAGAAGATGACGATGGAGATGAGGATTACGAGGACCGAGACGATGGCTATTCCCCGAGCGGGACCACTGCTCTCTGGGTACTCAAACAGCAACCACACCTGTAGGACGGGAGGAGTCTCTTCTTTTAGTTATCTCCCTCTACACACACGCACACACACAGTTACTTTGCTCAAGGGAAAATTGGCAAAAATAACAAGAACGAGGAACACAGCTACAAAACCTAACTGTGGATCCTTCTACAAAGGAACTGCTATTTGGTAACTAATCTGAACAAAATAAAACATCTTTGCATCATTAAAATATTTTTTATCTATTTCATGGAACTAAAATGTTACAAAAAGTAAAACAGTGACCTGTCATCCATCTTGGCCTGGCTGAGGAAGAGACTCTGCCTCTCTGTCCCTCAGCCTTACCTGCTTTTGAAGAGACACTGCCTCTCTGTCCCTCAGCCTCACCTGCTTTTGAAGAGACACTGCCTCTCTGTCCCTCAGCCTTACCTGCTTTTGAAGAGACACTGCCTCTCTGTCCCTCAGCCTCACCTGCTTTTGAAGAGACACTGCCTCTCTGTCCCTCAGCCTTACCTGCTTTTGAAGAGACACTGCCTCTCTGTCCCTCAGCCTTACCTGCTTTTGAAGAGACTCTGCCTCTCTGTCCCTCAGCCTTACCTGCTTTTGAAGAGACACTGCCACTCTGTCCCTCAGCCTTACCTGCTTTTGAAGAGACACTGCCACTCTGTCCCTCAGCCTCACCTGCTTTTGAAGAGACACTGCCTCTCTGTCCCTCAGCCTCACCTGCTTTTGAAGAGACACTGCCTCTCTGTCCCTCAGCCTTACCTGCTTTTGAAGAGACACTGCCTCTCTGTCCCTCAGCCTCACCTGCTTTTGAAGAGACACTGCCTCTCTGTCCCTCAGCCTTACCTGCTTTTGAAGAGACACTGCCTCTCTGTCCCTCAGCCTCACCTGCTTTTGAAGAGACACTGCCTCTCTGTCCCTCAGCCTTACCTGCTTTTGAAGAGACACTGCCTCTCTGTCCCTCAGCCTTACCTGCTTTTGAAGAGACACTGCCTCTCTGTCCCTCAGCCTTACCTGCTTTTGAAGAGACTCTGCCTCTGTGTCCCTCAGCCTTACCTGCTTTTGAAGAGACACTGCCACTCTGTCCCTCAGCCTTACCTGCTTTTGAAGAGACACTGCCACTCTGTCCCTCAGCCTCACCTGCTTTTGAAGAGACACTGCCTCTCTGTCCCTCAGCCTCACCTGCTTTTGAAGAGACACTGCCTCTCTGTCCCTCAGCCTCACCTGCTTTTGAAGAGACACTGCCTCTCTGTCCCTCAGCCTCACCTGCTTTTGAAGAGACACTGCCTCTGTGTCCCTCAGCCTTACCTGCTTTTGAAGAGACACTGCCTCTCTGTCCCTCAGCCTTACCTGCTTTTGAAGAGACACTGCCTCTCTGTCCCTCAGCCTTACCTGCTTTTGAAGAGACACTGCCTCTCTGTCCCTCAGCCTCACCTGCTTTTGAAGAGACACTGCCTCTCTGTCCCTCAGCCTCACCTGCTTTTGAAGAGACACTGCCTCTCTGTCCCTCAGCCTCACCTGCTTTTGAAGAGACACTGCCTCTGTGTCCCTCAGCCTTACCTGCTTTTGAAGAGACACTGCCTCTCTGTCCCTCAGCCTTACCTGCTTTTGAAGAGACACTGCCTCTCTGTCCCTCAGCCTTACCTGCTTTTGAAGAGACACTGCCTCTCTGTCTCTCAGCCTCACCTGCTTTTAAAGAGACACTGCCTCTCTGTCCCTCAGCCTCACCTGCTTTTAAAGAGACACTGCCTCTCTGTCCCTCAGCCTCACCTGCTTTTGAAGAGACACTGCCTCTCTGTCCCTCAGCCTTACCTGCTTTTGAAGAGACACTGCCTCTCTGTCCCTCAGCCTCACCTGCTTTTGAAGAGACACTGCCTCTCTGTCCCTCAGCCTTACCTGCTTTTGAAGAGACACTGCCTCTCTGTCCCTCAGCCTTGCCTGTTTTTGAAGAGACACTGCCTCTCTGTCCCTCAGCCTCACCTGCTTTTGAAGAGACACTGCCTCTCTGTCCCTCAGCCTTACCTGCTTTTGAAGAGACACTGCCTCTCTGTCCCTCAGCCTCACCTGCTTTTGAAGAGACACTGCCTCTCTGTCCCTCAGCCTTACCTGCTTTTGAAGAGACACTGCCTCTCTGTCCCTCAGCCTTACCTGCTTTTGAAGAGACTCTGCCTCCCTGTCCCTCAGCCTTACCTGCTTTTGAAGAGACACTGCCTCTCTGTCTCTCAGCCTCACCTGCTTTTGAAGAGACACTGCCTCTCTGTCCCTCAGTCTCACCTGCTTTTGAAGAGACACTGCCTCTCTGTCCCTCAGCCTCACCTGCTTTTGAAGAGACACTGCCTCTCTGTCCCTCAGCCTTACCTGCTTTTGAAGAGACACTGCCTCTCTGTCCCTCAATCTTACCTGTTTTTGAAGCTCATTGTCAGGTAGTGGTCTTTCTTCCTCCTTGATGAAGCCCTCATCCTCCCTGAACTTCTCCATGGCCTCCTCCCCCAATTCGTAGAAGCGGATCTCCTCTGAGAAGATGTCTATAGGGACGTTGACGGGCCTTCTAATGCGACCACCTGACTGGTAGTAGTAGAGGATGGCATCGAAGCTGGGCCGGTTCCTGTCAAAGAAGTACTCGTTTCTCAGAGGGTCAAAGTACCTGGAGAAAGTGAGAGAGAGCAATCCATGAATTAGAAGAGGGAGCGAAAGTGAGACAGGCTTACAGTTTAATATATACTTTGGTCATAATTAGATAGAATAACCTTTACTGTTTTTAAAAAAAAAACTTGTATTTATAAAACCCTTAGCATGTTGATAAAGCCCTCAGTGTATTGAAAGAAACCACATTTATCAGTTTTTTAGAGATGCATTCTTTAATCAATAGCTTTCTTTTCCTATGATAACCCAAGTTGTAAATTGCTGCAATGCGATTACAAATACACATGAAGCCAGGACAATGAATGTTGACCAGTAAAAGAGGTTCATTTCATCCTGCTTGGTTATCAGATAAAAAGGTATGTCAGTCATGATCTTCCATAGCTCAGGGCTAATATAAAACCACAAATAACAACGAAAACGAAATTAATATGGGTATTTGAAAGAAAACATTCCTGCGAAGGCAATGAAGACACAAGAGGTTACAAGAGGCACTTGTCCTCTTCTTAGGGTTAAGACACAGACAACACCAATCTGACAAATCTACAGGAGCTACCTAACCCTCTACTGGGTTAATTAGGGTTTATTTAGAGATAGGACCTATATATAATATTTTACTATTAGGGAATAATACAATAATCACTATGTGGTAAAATTACCTCATCCTCTTCTTGGGGTCACCCAACAGGGTGTCTGGGAACTGGGAGAGAGTCTTGAGCTGCGTCTCAAAGCGCAGCCCGGAGATGTTGATAACTACACGCTCGCAGCAATCGTGATCCGGTTCGTTCCGTTCGTATCGGTCTAACGGGAGGTGACCCGGTAGAGCCGCCGACTCCTCGAGCATGTTGTCTCCTCCGCACGCGACAACAGTCATCACATCGGTGTCTGTATATCCGTGGTTGATGAGTGTGTCGCGGTCCTGGTGGGTCTTGGTAACGGAAGGCGGCGGTGATTTCAGGAGGCTGAGGTGGTCGTCCATGCGCGCGCCGAGATGGAAGGACGGAGACGCACGCAGGGGCACCATCCGCGCCCCCTCCACGAACCCCGATTAGCCTGCCACCTCCACGGGTTCTGCTCCTCCTCCCGTCTCCCTCTCTCTGTCTGTCTGGTCTTCTCTGTCTCCAATTGGTGTTCCCGCCCACTGTGCGAGATCTGGGTTTTTATAAACACGCGCGCTACCCCCGCCCCTGGCTGGCGCCTTCTCTCTCTCTCTCTCTTCTCTCTCTTCCTTCTCTTTCTCACACTTTTCTTCCTCTGTTTGTTTCTTTATGTCTGGGTATCGTTTTTTGCTCCTAACGGCGCATGGACAGACATAAACATGAAGTCGCAGACGCGCGTCACAACCCAGTCTTTGGGTGTGCCCAAAGCACGCACGCACGCACTCACACATTCGGAAATGATGAATGAAAGATGACCACACCTTCACAACAAGGTCACCGAGGACATGGATTAATATAAATGTCTAGTTCATTATTTATATCTATTATTCTAACCACTTATTTATTTTGATATGAAAACAGTAATTACAAATACGAATATTCTAAACACACCTGTCCAATTGGTCTACTTTCTGTATATTCATGAAAAGAGACCACAAAGGAAATATTTTGTAATAAATTGTGTGTAGTCACGTCACCGTTTATTATTTGAATTGTGTCTGTATCTTTTTGCGAACGATTTACTAAATGCGAACGAATTACTAAATTAATCTGGTATATTTAGTATTTAATTAGGATCCACCCATCCTTGGGCTTAATCATAAATCAAATTAAAAAAAACGACACTACATGATGAATCAGTTTTCCTTTTACCAAGTAGTTATTCTAAGAACACATTGTTATTTCCAGGAGGCAAGTAGACCTAACTGTCTTGCTCAGCGGCAGAACAACACGTTTTTTTACATTGTTTGCTCAGGGAATAGAACCCACAACCTTTTCTTTAGGAACTCTTTGTTATATACCTGGAGACAATCAGGGTTACCTGTTTTGCTCAGAACAACAAGGTTTATTACATTGCTGCTCAGGGACCAGAACCAGCAACTTTTTCTTTACTGACCCAAAACTCTCCACCACCAGACCACCCCGCCACCCTGTGTAAAATACATATTCAGTAACAATCTATATGATCTATATACTGTGTTTTCTCTGTAAAAACTTTGTAGTTAGTCAGTACATTCACTGAGGACCAGAAACAGGCTGTTAGTTTGGAAACAGAAAAAGGTGGTTTCTTATATTTGAATTACAGAGAATCATGTCTGTTTAAAGGGTTATTTTAAAACATGCCCTTAATCAGAACCCTAGTATGATAGAATAATCCCTCTGTTCTCTCTTCTATCCAGAATAATCCCTCTGTTCTCTCTTCTATCCAGAATAATCCCTTGGTTCTCTCTTCTATCCAGAATGATCCTTCTGTTCTCTCTTCTATCCAGAATAATCCCTCTGTTCTCTCTTCTATCCCGAATAATCCCTCTGTTCTCTCTTCTATCTGTGTGTTATTGTGTGAATGACTGTGTGTGTCATTTTGTGAATGACTGTGTGTGTGTTATTGTGTGAATTACTTTGTGTGTGTTATTGTGTGAATGACTGTGCGTATCATTGTGTGGATGTCTATGTGTGTTTGAGGGTCTGTCCATGGTGTGATTGTATCATGTGCCTGTATCTCTCTAATCACAGCTGATCAATTGCAGCACAATATCATGATTGATTATTATACAGCATGCTTTACCATGGAGTGGGCATGTATAGAACAGACACTCACACACACACACGTACACACAGACATGCACACACACACACACACACACGTTCATTCTGACACGCACTCACACACGTACACACACACACAGACACTCTGACACGCACTCACACACACACACACTCTGACACACACTCACACACGTACACACACACATACATACACACGTACACGCACACACACATACACACGTACACGCACACACACATACACACGTACACGCACACACACATACACACGTACACACACACACACATACACACATACACACACACACACATACACACGTACACGCACACACACATACTGTGATGGTAATTTCACCGATCAGAACTCTTAAAGGAGGAAGTACAGAGACAAAATTCTCTTGCACAGTTTAATATTTTATTTGCAAATATAGATGCAAACATGATCATCCGAGGCGTCTCTGAAGTACATACATTACCAGTTACTGCAGTTAAAAGGGCTGTGGTAAATTGCTGCCCAGCTGTCTTGTTAATAAAACACATTCCCTTTGTTCTATCAATACCTAGGCTTCACACAAGGGGCAAGCTGTCCTACCCCACATGGGTAACCTCTTGAACTCTAAAGAGCTCTTACAGCATCCGGACAGACTATAAATGCCCTGATGAGTTATACAGATGAGCAGATTAATGAGTAACCCTATAATCTGCTGATTCCAGTCAATGATGCCCCCTAGGCAAATACCAGATCCCCCTCTCCTACATTCCTTTTCTCATCCAAACATGGGGACTCAGTACCTTTAAATAGTAACCCATTTATACATGTATAGGACTGAGTATATATCAGTAAAATAATTTACACAACAATACACACACTCACACAAGTACACACACACACACACATACACACGTACATGCACACACATACATACACACACTCACACACATACACACACACATACATACACACGTACACGCACACACACACTTTCAAACATGTACAAACACACACAAACTCAAAAACGTGTACACACACACACATACACTCAAACACACACACCCGTACACACACGCATACACACACTCAAACACGTACACACACACGCACACCCTAAAGCAGCATTAGGGAAAAGGATTTTGTATTTAAAATATAGACCATTCAGCCATAACATCGGCTGATATTGTATTTCCCTCTATTGCCGACAAAACAACCCTTATCCGTCCAGGCATGGACTCCACTAGACCTCTGAAGGTGTGCTGTGGTATCTAGCACCAAGACGTTAGCAGTAGATCCTTTAGGTCCTGTAAGTTGCAAGGTGGGGTCTCCATGGATCGGACCTGTTTGTCCAGCACATCCCACAGATGCTCGACTGGATTGAGATCTGAGGAATTTGGATCTCATTATGATCAAAACCTTGATCTCATTATTCCTCAAATCATTCCTGACCACTTTTGTTTTGTGGCAGGGTGCATTATCCTGCTGAAAAAGGCCAGTGCCATCAGGGAATACCATTGCCATGAAAGGTTGCACATGGTCTGTAACAATGCTCAGGTTGGTGGTACGTGTCAAAGTAACATCCACATGAATGGAAGGACCCAAGGTTTCCCAGCAGAACATTGCCCAAAGCATCACACTGCCTCTGCTGGCTTGCCTCCTTCCCATAGTGCATCCTGGTGCCACGACGCACACGCGTAGGGTGCAGTACAATAATGTTCAGTAGAGTAGGGTGCAGTACAATAATTTTCAGTAGAGTAGGGTGCAGTACAATAATTTTCAGTAGAGTAGGGTGCAGTACAATAATGTTCAGTAGAGTAGGGTGCAGTACAATAATGTTCAGTAGAGTAGGGTGCAGTACAATTATGTTCAGTAGAGTAGGGTGCAGTACAATAATGTTCAGTAGAGTAGGGTGCAGTACAATTATGTTCAGTAGAGTAGGGTGCAGTACAATTATGTTCAATAGAGTAGGGTGCAGTAGGGTAGGGTACAGTAGAGTTGGGCATAGTACAATAAGGTTCAGTAGAGTAGGGTATAGTACAATAAGGTTCAGTAGAGTAGGGTTCAGTAGAGTAGGGTTCAGTAGAGTAGGGTATAGCACAATAAGGTTCAGTAGAGTAGGGTTCAGTAGAGTAGGGTTCAGTAGAGTAGGGTAGGGTATGGTATGTTAGAGTAGGGAAGAGTACAGTGAGATAGTAGTTTGTGTATAGGGGTGTCTGTGTGTGTTTGTTTGTGTGTGTGAGTGTGTTTGCATACATTTTCTACCCATAACTTTTCTAAAGTGATGCTCGGTAAAGGATCTATTAAGCACCTTTCATATGTTATATCCATGTATTCCAAGGATCTATTAAACACCTTTCATATGTTATATCCATTTATTCCAAGGGTCTATTAAAAACCTTTCATATGTTATATCCATTTATTCCAAGGATCTATTAAGCACCTTTCATATGTTATATCCATTTATTCCAAGGGTCTATTAAACACCTTTCATATGTTATATCCATTTATTCCAAGGATCTATTAAGCACCTTTCATATGTTATATCCATTTATTCCAAGGGTCTATTAGACACCTTTCATATGTTATATCCATTTATTCCAAGGATCTATTAAACACCTTTCATATGTTATATCCATTTATTCCAAGGGTCTATTAAGCACCTTTCATATGTTATATCCATTTATTCCAAGGATCTATTAAGCACCTTTCATATGTTATATCCTATTATTCCAAGGACCTATTAAACACCTTTCATATGTTATATCTAGTGCTTCATCCATGTTCATGTTTTATCCATACATTCCTCTCTCTCATTCTAAATCTTTCCTTCTCTTTCTCTGTAATTTTTCTCTCAAAGATTTGGTTGAGAGAAAAACTCATCTGTTGTGAAGGAGTTTGTCCTTGTGGATGCTGTCTGCTCTGCGTGATCCCCCCCACACACACAAACACCAACGCGCACACACTATGTAGATTTTACCATCACGGCAAGGACCGGCAATTTTGCAACTTTGAAAATATTTATAAGCTATAACTTAACCTAACCTTAACTTTAAACTAACCGTAACCTAACCCTAACTTAAACCTGACCTTAAACTAACCTTAACCTCAATAAACAAATAAATAAATAAATAATGACGTACCACAACTACAACTGTTCACCAATACCCAAGGCATGAGGTGATTGAATGTTTTGGAATCCATCAGCAAAGGTCAACCCACTCTCTTCCTTTTGCATGCCATTGTAATCAGGCCGCCATTGTAAATAAGAACGTGTTCTTAATGACTTGCCTGTAAAAATAAAGGTATAATAATACATATAACACGGGTTCACACAATGTCGTGCTATGCAGACGCCAAAGTCCTTTTTTGCGTGCAGTTGAGACGCGATCTCCTCCCATTAATAATAATGGTCAATAAAATTGTTTCATTGACACGCACCAACTGAAACCTATTTGACGTCACCATCACCGAGGCACGGATTTCCCGAAGATTGACTAATCGTTTGAAAGCCGTAGGTAAAGGTAAAAAGGTAAAGGTCGCATTTATTCACCATAGTTCTTAATGGGAGGAGATCGCGTCTGCACTGCACGCAAAAAAGGACTTTGGCGTCTGCATAGCACGAAATTGTGAAGTGTGAACCTGTGTTATATGTACGCAAAGGGAAGAGAGTGGGTTGGTTTGCGCACACGCACACACACACACACACACACACACACACATGCACACGCACACACACACACACACACACACACACACAGTTATTGTCAAGGATCGGGTGAAGCTGAGTTGGTACAGTGAACCAGTTTGGAGAGATGAATGTTGATGATGTTATTAGACATCTGTTTCCTGTTAAATTGGATTACAGAAAGCAAGTGAATGGGGGAACGGGGGAGGGAAAGGGAGCAGGTGAGGGCTAGAAAAAAATATGGAAACAGTGAGGGCATTCAAAAGAGAGAGACTTCTTTCAGCTGACAACACACAACCCTGCAGTTGATGTACAGACTCTGAAACATTTTGAGATGGTCTTCATCCTTAATGAGGAGGGGTGTCAGGTTGATATATGAGAGAAAGAAGATTTAGAGGGGTAGAAGGAGACAGAGGAAAACAGAAGAAAGAGAGGAAGAGTGAGGAAAGGAGAGAAGGAGAGAGTATCTGTCTGTCTATATCGAGGCCAGTGGTTAGGCTGCTCTGTCGGTCCACTGGGATTGAAGCTAGGGGACAGGGACAACCCGGGGCCCTTTAAAGTGGGTTCCTCTATCAGCTAAATATAGGCCCTTCCACACCTGTTAACCTCAGGAATTAGGCTACCTCCTCACTGCTCCATTTAAACAGGCCGTCTCACAGCTGAAAGACATTGGAACAACCCCAAATAATGTGTGCATTATGCAGGGTTTTAACTGGTTTTGGGTCAGTCTGCAAAAAGCTTTGATTCAAAAACTTGGTTGTTGGCGATGGATTGAATATAGACAGTATTTTGAATCCACAGGAGAATGTTTCCTGTTTCTATGTTGTGAGGCAGCTTCAGGTACAGATTATTCCACTTGGCTGGATGCTAGTTTGACAAAAGAGTTCAGAATGTGCCAGAGTGGCATGATAATCCCTATTGTGTCCTATTGTGTCCTATTGTGGATCGAATCCCTGGGGAAGATCTCAGGTCCATGGATTAGAAAGCCAGAAATCACTTCCAATAGATTTTAAGAAAATGATGAAGGAGAGAGGATGTGAGGATAGAGGACAGAGAGAGGATGTGAAGAGAGAGGACAGAGAGAGGATGTGAGGAGAGAGGACAGAGAGAGGATGTGAAGAGAAAGGACAGAGAGAGGATGTGAAGAGAAAGGACAGAGAGAGGATGTGAAGAGAGAGGACAGAGAGAGGATGTGAGGAGAGAGGACAGAGAGAGGATGTGAAGAGAAAGGACAGAGAGAGGATGTGAAGAGAAAGGACAGAGAGAGGATGTGAAGAGAGAGGACAGAGAGAGGATGTGAAGAGAGAGGACTGAGAGAGGATGTGAGGAGAGAGGACAGAGAGAGGATGTGAAGAGAAAGGACAGAGAGAGGATGTGAAGAGAAAGGACAGAGAGAGGATGTGAAGAGAGAGGACAGAGAGAGGATGTGAAGAGAGAGGACAGAGAGAGGATGGGAGGAGAGAGGACAGAGAGAGGATGTGAAGAGAGAGGACAGAGAGAGGATGTGAGGAGAGAGGACAGAGAGAGGATGTGAGGAGAGAGGACAAAGAGGATGTGAGGAGAGAGGACAGAGAGAGGATGTGAGGAGAGAGGATGTGAGGAGAGAGGACAGAGAGAGGATGTGAGGAGAGAGGACAGAGAGAGGATGTGAAGAGAGAGGACAGAGAGAGGATGTGAAGAGAGAGGATGTGAGGAGAGAGGACAGAGAGAGGATGTGAGGAGAGAGGATGCAAAGAGTACTTAACTTAGATGTTGCAATAGTTTGTGGTAAACTATTAAACAATGTATTCAAACTATTATTTTTATTTATAAACTGTCCCCTCCAGATTTTTTGAGAAAATGAGAAAAATAGGCTATGGAAAAATGTGATAGTCAATATTAGCTTGATCTTACATTTAAACTATTAAGGAAATCTAACATTTAGTAGGGGTAAAATTGTTCAAAGAAAAAAACATGGTCTTTAGAATACTTTTGTTTGTGTCCTTTATTTGGTATATATTTTTACAAAGTGGGATGTAAAGGGTTTTGTGGATTTCTTTTAATATTTTATTCAAATTATAATGATGATCTCTGTAGGGTTGACAGACTATCAGGCAGCACTGTACTCAGCACCGTTTCTGTGGTGGTCTGCTTGGG
The DNA here is from genome assembly GCF_011004845.1 of Esox lucius. Lineage (NCBI taxonomy): Eukaryota > Metazoa > Chordata > Actinopteri > Esociformes > Esocidae > Esox > Esox lucius. The sequence goes on from NC_047580.1 coordinate 35,880,980, forward strand.
TGTGATGGACTGGCTCATTAAGGTCTGTAAAGACCTTGGCAGCTGGGCTCATGCAGACATTACCCCCCACGGCACAGAGAACATACTGCACCAATATTCGTTGCTTGAAGTAAGATTCTGGAAAATACTACTATCAAGTGATATTAATTTTTATTGTATATCTACAGAGGTTGTGAAAATTATCGCTAAAACTGCAAATTGCAAGGCTTGTAAGGTAGGCTTGTGTGGTAGGCTTGTCTGGTAAGCTTGTTTTGTAGGCTTGTTTGGCAGGCTTGTTTGGTAGGCTTGTCTGGTAGGCTTGTTTTGTAGGCTTGTTTGGTAGGCTAGTTTGGCAGGCTTGTCTGGTAGGCTTGTCTGGTAAGTTTGTTTTGTAGGCTTGTTTGGCAGACTTGTTTGGTAGGCCTGTCTGGTAGGCTTGTTTTGTAGGCTTGTTTGGAAGGCTTGCGTCACAGTAAGCGACTTGGTATCCTTTTCTATTCCGTAATAGATTAAAAGCCATATTATATCCAACAAGCAGTTACATTTTATTATTTGGTGTTCTGCATGGCTGTAGTGGTTAAAATTAAACAGTGTCAGCAATGAGGCACCAGCCTCAATCGCCTGAGCAATGAGGCACCTGCCTTAATCCCCTGAGCAATGAGGCACCGGCCTCAATCACCTGAGCAATGAGGCACCTACCCCAATCACCTGAGCAATGAGGCACCTGCCTCAATCCCCTGAGCAATGAAGGAACCATCCTTAATCACATAAGGATAAGTACAAAATCATTCGGAAATAATTCAAAACCAATTCTCCTGTACATGACCAGAGATCCCCTCTACATGATCACAAAGATCCCATCTATATGACCACAGAAATACCCTCTACATGGCCAGAGATCTCCTCTACATGAGCAAATAGATCCCCTTTACATGACAACAGAAATCTCTTCTACATAGAGAGACCCCCTCTACATGACCACTGAGATCCCCTCTACATGACCAGAGATCTCCTCTACATGACCAGAGATCTCCTCTACATGACCAGAAATCTCCTCTACATGACCAGAGATTGTCTCTACATGACCAGAGATCTCCTCTACATGACCAGAGATTGTCTCTACATAACCAGAGATCTCCTCTACATGACCAGAGATTGTCTCTACATGACCAGAGATCTCCTCTACATGACCAGAGATTGTCTCTACATGACCAGAGATCTCCTCTACATGACCAGAGATCTCCTCTACATGACCAGAGATTGTCTCTACATGACCAGAGATCTCCTCTACATGACCAGAGATTGTCTCTACATGACCAGAGATCTCCTCTACATGACCAGAGATCACCTCTGCATGACCAGAGATCTCCTCTACATGACCAGAGATCTCTACATGACCAGAGATTGTCTCTACATGACCACTGAGATCCCCTCTACATGACCAGAGTTCTCCTCTACATGACCAGAGATCTCCTCTACATGACCAGAGATCTCCTCTACATGACCAGAGATTGTCTTTACATGACCAGAGATCTCCTCTACATGACCAGAGATCTCTTCTACATGACCAGAGATTGTCTCTACATGACCAGAGATCTCCTCTACATGATCAGAGATCTCCTCTACATGACCAGAGATCCCCTCTGCATGACTCTTCAGACCCTTTGCCATGAAACTCCACTTTGATGCTGACAAACGGAGAGATCCTTGAAAACAATACCTGAACTAGAGTGCAAAAAACCTTAAACTGGGCAAAGATGATTCTTTTAACAAGCATTCAGTCAAGAGAAACTTCCAAGACAACACTGAAGTGGACAAGTCTGAATAAAATTGAGTGGCCCAGCCTACGCTTGGACTTGAAGCCCATTGAACATCTGTCACACATACACACAAACACATATGCACTAATACACACACACACACATATGCACACATACACACACAAACATATGCACACATACACACACAAACATATGCACTAATACACACAGACAGTTTCTTGGTGGCTCTGTACCTTCTGCTCCATTACAGTCTGTCTGTCTTCATGTTAAGTGGGTCATCATGTCTATGCCTTTATCTCTTTCTCCAATATCTCTCTCATCTCACCCAAATTCTTTATCTCATATCTCTTTATCCTATATCTAATTTCTCCCATTTATTAATCTCATATCCCTTTCTCCCATATCTCTCTCAGCTCTACCATCTCTTTATCACATATCTCTTTCTCCCATATCTCTACCATCTCTTTCTCCCTCTTCCATCCTTCTCTGATCTCTCCCAACATCTCTCTCCCATTACAAACATTTTCAGACCCATAAACAACTGTCTTACATTCTGTTCTGTTTGATACTTCATTTTAAAATATTTTATATGAAATTCAAAATCAATTATTTATTGTAAAGAGATGATGGCTTTATGTTGAGATTTTCTTTCAGTTCTTTACCTGGGCATCAGTAAAACCCAATATCAACAGGTAAAGGTTACTCAGCTTACTCTTTCTTGATCAATGAATTAGAATTTGGTTAAGGATAAGGTTAAGTTTAGGGTTAGTAGATGGTTGTTCTTCCAAGATGTCAAGCATGAAGTCAAATATCACGGCATACCTTATTGGTCCTTAAAGAAACTTGTTTTAGGAAAGAAAAGAAACACCTCACTATGACCTGTTAGATTGTGTCCGAAGGACACCTGTTGTGGGCCTGAGATCAGGGCCATAGTGATGACATGTACAAGCACTTTCTCACATCAATACAATATTTTTTACGTCACAGTTTCTGCCAGTAGTGTTGTCAGTGCTGCTCTCTTTGGGTTTATTAGATTCGTCCTTTAATTTGACTCTTAAAATCTCACCTGGCACAGCCAGAAGAGGACTGGTCACCCCTCTGAGCCTGGGTCCTCTCTAGGTTTATTCCTAAAATTCGGCCTTCTTAGGGAGTTTTTCCTAGCCACTGAAATCCAACACTACTGTTGTTTGCTCCTTGGGGTTTAAGGCCGGGTGTCTCTGTAAAGCACTTTGTGACAACTGCTGTTGTAAAAAGGGCTTTATAAATAAATTTGTTTGATTGATTGGTCCTGGTTCCTCTCCAGCTCTCCAATATCATTAGGACAACTGGATCTCTGATAGTCAAAGGAACCGTGAGTGTTCCAATGGGTGCCCTATTCCCGTATGGGTCCTGGTTAAAACGAGTGTACTACCTAGAGAAGAGTGTGCTACTTAGGATTCACAACCTGTTCATTATGAAGCTTATCGTCTCTGTGAACTGCTCTGCTGTTTCCTCTTGTTGAATCAATCAGGACATTATACAGCCGCTGTTCACCACTCTACAAAGACACACAGTAGAGAACAAACTGTAACAGAGGTTATCAGAATTACTACACACATACGCACACACACATTTGGACAAACACACACACAAACATACACGCATGTCTTCCTGCTGTATTCTCTGTGGTAGTGTGTGCTAATTAGAAACATAACGAGCAGCCTTCCCACTCCTCATCAGACAGAGAGGAAAATGGGATGAAACTGAGTATGTGCCTGTTTTTATATGTGTGTATGTGCCTGTGAGTATATATGTGTGTGTATGTGTGCCTGTTTGTATATTTGTGTGTACGTGCCTGTGTATATATGTGTGTGTGTGTATATGTTTGTTTGTGTGTGTGTGTCTGTTTTTTTATTCCTGGGGTAAGCCCATCTCTAAAGCCCGTGGGCAAGGTCAATTTAGAAGTTCCGGTGGGACAAACGTCCACCTTTCCACTTCCTGAAATTGCTTCTAAACCCTAAAAAGCAATCAATCTTGGTGACACAGGGGGAAGGCTGTTTCTAAGCATCTCGTCGCAACATTCATCCACATGCTTCTTGACCTTAGCGCTTTGTAATGGGAATCTGCTTTTGTAATTTTCCATTATATTTCCACTGCTTGTTTGTTTTCCATGCTTCTGCAAATGGTTAGCATAGAGATAGAACATTCCAAACATTCTGCTGGAGTGAACATTTTTGTTAAGATTGTTGTGATGGAGCCAGGAAAATACTGATGGTGGAGGAGCAACACAGGCATGTTATTAGCTGTGTAGAACCTGAACACAATGCAGAGCAACACAATAATTTCCTCTTTTTCCAATAGAAACCTTTGGCCTCGTCTGCTCCTTCTATTTAAGAAAAATATTTTCATTGTGAGGGTGAAAGAAAACGTGTACAATTTAGCTGCATGAAGCTGTAAATTCAGTGATGTCTCTTTCAAACTAACTCCAGTACATTATCACAATTTGCATTCTGATGTCACAACACACCTATCAGTTTCAGTCAGCATCAACAAATAATCATTCATCATGTGTTGTTTGAGTGACTGACAAATTCCATCGTTTTGCTTTTTTTCCTATATCATGTGGTCAGACTGCCCACTTTCCTGATGACCAGTTGTTGTAAACCAATGAGAGGTGTTGGATGTTCAAAACTTTCAGTAGCACACACTTGTTTGCCTTCTAACCAGCAATCTCTCTCATTGCTTGTGAAATGGGAGAGAGTTCCCTGGGCTGTACTCAGCCTTGTCTCAGGGTAGTTAGTTATCAGGCTGATGATATTCTTTAGGGTGGGGCTGTCCTTGGCTTTAGGGTGGGGCTTACCTTGGGTGGCTATTTCTGGATCGGAATGTCCCTGTCAGAAGGGTGTCTTTGGGCAGGGCCAGAGTGTCGGCCTATCCCCCTGACCAAGTTCCCTGTATGTATATTGGATGATGCCAGGAGAATATGGTCTGGTGTAATTTCTCTGTAATTTCTATTATCTGGTGTCCTGTTGGATCTTAGACTCCGATTAAATCCTGCCTCAGGCACCCAGACAGTCCCTTATTCACTCCCTCCCAAAACGCCAACTGACATAGGCCCTTTGTCAGGAGAACGTGACCCTTTGCGACCTCTGTAACAATCGGGATGCCTGGAAGTCAAAGCTATCTGACATTTACATTTACTGTTGATGAGTCAATTTTTTCACCCCTTGGTCATCTGAGTGTTTTAATATCTTTCTGAAGGATTAGGCCTTTACAGACAAATCTCCACTTGACGCAGCCAGTGTGACACATCTCTAGGTTTCTTCATTGGGTAAGGCAAGGCAAGGCAATTTTATTTATATAGCACATTTCATACACAATGGTCATTCAAAGTGCTTTACATAAATATCCATTTGACAGAGGAACTGTTACAGAAATAAGAAATAATAAAAACCATTAAGAATATAAAATCAAATACAGAACAGTGAAGAAATAAGAAAAATTAAAACCGTTAAGAATATAATGTCAAATACAGTCTAGAATAAAAAATATAATAAAATAAAGGACAGTGAAAACAGTCGGACGGACAGTGGCACAGTGCTCATTCATTAAATGCAAAGTAAAATAGATGTGTTTTGAGTCTGGATTTGAATGTGACTACTGTAGGAGCACATCTGATCTCTTCTGGAAGCTGGTTCCAGCTGCGACTGGCATAATAGCTAAAAGCAGACTCTCCTTGCTTAGAGTGAACCCTTGGTATTTCTAGCTGATGTGATCCTAATGATCTGAGTGTTCGTTTGGGTTTATATTCATTGAGCATATCTGCAATGTATTGAGGTCCTAGGCCCTTGAACGATTTATATACCAGTAGTAATACTTTAAAATCGATCCTATATGTAACTGGCAGCCAGTGTAAAGACCTGAGGACTGGTGTGATATGATCATATTTTCTGGTTCTGCTGAGAATCCTGGCCGCGGCGTTCTGTACGAGCTGCAACTGTCTTATGGTCTTTTTGGGAAGGCCAGTGAGGAGTCCATTACAATAATCCACCCTGCTGGTGATGAAAGCATGCACTAGTTTTTCTAAGTCTTGACTAGAAACAAAGCATCTAATTCTTGCAATATTTTTCAGATGATAGTATGCTGATTTAGTTATTGCTTTGACATGACTACTGAAGTTAAGGTCTGACTCTAGAGACACACCGAGATTCCTGACTTGATTTTTAGTTGTTTGACCTTTAGAGTGAAGGTACGCGTTCACCTTGAGAACTTCATCTTTATTTCCAAACGCAATAACTTCAGTTTTATCTTTGTTTAACTGAAGAAAGTTTTGGCACATCCAACTATTTATTTCATCAATGCATTGGAGCAGGGAGTCAATTGGGCTGTAATCGTTTGGCGATAGGGCTAAGTAGATCTGTGTGTCATCTGCATAGCTGTGATAAGAGATTTGGTTCTTTCTCATTATTTGGCTCATTGGGAGCATGTACAGGTTGAATAGGAGTGGCGCAAGAATTGAGCCTTGAGGAACTCCGCATGTCATGGACGTCCACTCAGACCTATGGTCTCCTATACTCACATAATACCCTCTTGCTTCTAAGTATGACCTGAACCATTTTAGGACTATCCCAGAGAGCCCCACCCAGTTTTCCAGCCTGTCTAGAAGTATGTTGTGATCGACAGTGTCAAATGCAGCACTGAGATCAAGTAGTATCAGCACTGATAATTTGCCTGAGTCAGTATTTAAGCGAATATCGTTTATTATCTTAATGAGCGCTGTCTCTGTGCTGTGATGCGGTCGGAAACCGGATTGAAAATTGTCTAAGTATCCGTTTGAGCTTAAGAATTTGTTCAGCTGATTGAATACAACTTTTTCAATGATCTTGCCTATGAAAGGAAGATTTGAGATCGGTCTATAGTTGTTTAATATGGTCTTATCCAGATTGCTCTTTTTCAGGAGGGGTTTGACAACACCAGTTTTCAGGGAGTTTGGGAAACTTCCAGAGAGAAGTGAGGCATTTACCACTTTTATGAGATCTACTTCTAAACAGTTTAACACACTTTTGAAAAAAGATGTGGGAAGTGCGTCAAGGGCACATGTTGATGTTTTAAGGTGTTGAACAGTTTCTTCCAAAACTTTGCAATCAATTTCTTCGAAATCAGACATAGTAACCACTTTCTCAGGTTGTGGTTGGATCTGTCTGACCCCAGCACTACTCGAGGATGTGCTGATCACCTTTCTGATATTATTGATTTTCTCAGAGAAAAAGAATGCAAACTCACTGCACTTGCTGTCTGAGAGCATTTCACTGGGAATCTGGCTTGGGGGATTTGTTAGTCTATCGACAGTAGCGAAAAGAATGCGAGTATTATTTAGATTTCTGTTTATAATATTTGAGAAAAAAATCTGTCTAGCTTTGCCTAATTCCATGTTGAAAGCATGGATGGTGTCTTTGTAGATGTTGTAATGGACTACAAGTTTTGTCTTTCGCCACATGCGCTCTGCTTTTCTGCATTGTCTTTTCATATTTTGCACTGCTGTCGAGTTTCTCCAAGGTGCTTTTTGTCTACCATTCTTCCTGACTTTCACAGGAGCAATATCATCAATTACACTTTTAACCTTTGAGTTAAAAGAATCAAGGAGAAAATCAACAGAGTCAGCAGATATGCTTGGTGTTAAAGATATGGCCTTCATAAATAGTATACTAGTGTTCTCATTTAAGCATCTCTTCTTGACAGACACAGATCTAACTTCGATGGCAGGAGAGATCAATATATCAAAGAAAATACAGAAATGATCAGACAGTGCTACATCCTTAATAATAATTGATGAAATATTTATACCCTTGCTGATAAGTAAATCTAGAGTGTGTCCATGATAGTGTGTGGGTCCATGTACATGCTGAGTCAGATCAAAAGTACTGCCTTTAGAGACAAATCTCCACTTTCACACAGCCAGTGTGACACATCTCTAGGTTTCTTCATTGGGTACTGCCTTTACAGACAAATCTCCACTTGACACAGCCAGTGTGACACATCTCTAGGTTTCTTCATTGGGTACTGCCTTTAGAGACAAGTCTCCACTTGACACAGCCAGTGTGACACATCTCTAGGTTTCTTCACTGGGTACTGCCTTTACAGACAAATCTCCACTTGACACAGCCAGTGTGACACATCTCTAGGTTTCTTCACTGGGTATTGCCTTTACAGACAAATCTCCACTTGACACAGCCAGTGTGACAAATCTCTAGGTTTCTTCATTGGGTACTGCCTTTACAGACAAATCTCCACTTGACACAGCCAGTGTGACACATCTCTAGGTTTCTTCATTGTGTACTGCCTTTACAGACAAATCTCCACTTGACACAGCCAGTGTGACACATCTCTAGGTTTCTTCACTGGGTATTGCCTTTACAGACAAATCTCCACTTGACACAGCCAGTGTGACACATCTCTAGGTTTCTTCATTGGGTACTGCCTTTACAGACAAATCTCCACTTGACACAGCCAGTGTGACACATCTCTAAGTTTCTTCATTGTGTACTGCCTTTACAGACAAATCTCCACTTGACACAGCCAGTGTGACACATCTCTAGGTTTCTTCACTGGGTATTGCCTTTACAGACAAATCTCCACTTGACACAGCCAGTGTGACACATCTCTAGGTTTCTTCATTGGGTACTGCCTTTACAGACAAATCTCCACTTGACACAGCCAGTGTGACACATCTCTAGGTTTCTTCATTGGGACCTGCCTTTACAGACAAATCTCCACTTGACACAGCCAGTGTGACACATCTCTAGGTTTCTTCATTGGGTACTGCCTTTCATTTCCTGGCCACAGGGTTTTAGACTGGGTATTTGTTTACTCTTTGTGACAACTGCTAATGTTAAATGACTTTACACAAAACATTTGATACTTTTTCAGTAACTTCCACTCTATAAAACAGCCCTATTATTCCTTTTTAATCTTTTAAGACCTTGTAAAGAGTTTTGTTAAAAAAATACCAGACTAGTGTCATCAGAATATAGGTAGAAAAAGTGCTCACTAGCAGAGTGCATAGACAGAGAGTGCAAACATAATTAAAAGACACAGAGAATAAGGTTGCCTCAATAATTACTATTTTTTGAAGAATGACTCTTCTTTGGCCACATTTTTTGAAGAACTACTAATGACTCTTGGATCACAGCTTTCCAATCCTGTAGAATTGAAAACATTTGCAATGAGAGGTTAACAGGTTTGTTATCGGAGCAGAGGGTTTTGTTGTGGATGAATGTCGGCAAGGCCAGACCTGGATGTAAACTCTTGTTGTCCAGCTGATGGGGCGACCCCTGTTCTTGTCCCCCTGCTGCCCTGCGAAGCTCCAGGAAACCTGGAGGCTGACAATTTGGGGAGATAAAAAACTACATTCACATCCTGTGAAGGTGGTTCATAAGCAGTTTCAAACTGATTCAAATGAGTAAGTCAGGCTGGTGACTGATTCAAATGAGTGAGTCAGGTTGGTGCCTGATTAAAATTAATGAGTCAGGCTGGTGGGATGAGTGAGTCAGGCTGGTGGTTGATTCAGATGAGTGAGTCAGGTTGGTGCCTGATTCAAATTAGTGAGTCAAGCTGGTGGGATGAGTGAGTCAGGCTGGTGGTTGAATCAGATGAGTGAGTCAGGCTGTTGGTTAATTCAGATGAGTGAGTCAGGCTGGTGGCTGATTCAGACCAGGAAATGAAGCGTTAAGGCACTCACCTTAAAGTGCATGTAAATATACATCCAAAACTGAAACTAAAAAGTTTTTTAATGAGTTAAAATTTGAGAAGAAGAAATGGAGAAAGAGGGCGGGAGCAAGCAATTGCGGGGAGAAATCGTAGGAGGAAAAGAGAGATGGAGGGGAGGATGACAGACAGGAAAGGTGGATTGAAAGAGAGGGAAGAAAAGAGAGAAGGACAAGAAAGAAGGACAGAGGTCTAGTCAGTAATCTGTTGACTGATTCTATTCACTGTGGGGTCTCAGACAGGTAGACACACAAAGCCAGCTGGCCATTGGTTAATAATACATCAGAGAGCTGAATTCACCTGCCAATCACAGCCAGACTGTCACCAGCAGTGACCAGGCTGTCGTCAAGCCTACACTACATTATTAAACACACACGGGGGGTGGGGTGGGGGTGGGGGGGGCAGTGAGAGGGGGGAGGGGTGGGGGCGGGGTGGTGGTGAAAGTGGAGGCAAAGCGTGAGAATAAGTGATCATTCCTCTGTCTCTTTTTCTTCCAATTTTCCATCTGCTCCCTCTCCTTCCTGTTCAGTGTGTGTGTGTGTCTGCGTGTGTGTGTGTGTGTGTGTGTGTGTGTGTGTGTGTGTGTGTGTGTGTGTGTGTGTGCGTGACTGCGTGAGTGTGTGTGTGTGTGTGTGCGTGTGTGTGCGTGACTGCGTGAGTGTGTGTGTTATTAAGGACTACATTACTAAGAGGATGTGATCTCTGCTTGAGGGTTTGAGAGGGAGAAAAAAAACAGTAATGCCTAATTCATTAGGACACACACGGACTGACACACACACACACACACACACAAACAATAAGGCTTCCTGCCCTTAATTCCAATTAGCAACGTTAGCAACATTCCACTTCCTGATGACTTGTAAATGGAAGCAGTTAGGGCCTTTATATAAATAGATTTATGGGATCTGTGAATGTTTGTGTGGTATGTGTATGTGTGTGATTTGGGTCAGTGGGTACATGTGTTTGTGTATGTGTGTGTGTGTGTGTGATTTGGGTTAGTGAGTACATGTTTAGGGATAAGTGTTAGGGTTAAGTGTTTAACTTTGAGGGTTTGGGTTTAAGAATTAGGGCTTGGGATGTATGATTTAGGGTTCTGGGTTATGGTTTGGGTTTAAGAGTTGGTGGTTGGGGTTTAAGGTTTGGGGTTTAAGGTTTGGGGTTTAAGGTTTGGGGTTTGGGGTTTGGGGTTTAAGGTTTGGGGTTTAAGGGTTTGGGGTTTAAGGGATTGGGGTTTAAGGTTTGGGGTTTAAGGTTTGGGGTTTAAGGTTTGGGGTTTGGGGTTTGGGGTTTAAGGTTTGGGGTTTAAGGGTTTGGGGTTTAAGGGATTGGGGTTTAAGGTTTGGGGTTTGGGGTTTAAGGTTTGGGGTTTGGGGTTAGGGTTTATATTGTATCTCCAGAGTTTTTTGGCAGGTCACAACTGGGAAATATATGACTTCTGGGTTAGTTAAGGAAAAACATACTGGGCATAGTATCAGAATCAGTTTTACTTTTGGATTTTGAAAACATGTTTCTTTGTATCTGTTTATGTATGTGCTTATGTGTTTACATGTTTTCTTGTGTGTGTGTGTGTTTGTTTGTGTGTGTGTGTTTTTGTGTGTGTGTGTGTGTCTGTGTGGTTCACCAGGTTTCCACCAGCTGGTTTATGGGTTTTCCATGTGAAAGATGAAGGAAGGGCCTCCATGCTAAACATCCTCTTCCTTGTGTTGTGCCGTCCACCCAGGATGCCCAAGAGCTTCACACCAGGGATGGACTGGGAATGGAAACAAGCCCTGGCATTTCTTAGACACTGGCCCGTTTCTGTCATTGAAGCCCACACAAGAGCCAAATAATATTGATGATAATGTCTAATACTGATGATAATGTCATTGAAGCCCTCACAAGAGCCAAATAATACTGATGATAATGTCTAATACTGATGATAATGTCATTGAAGCCCACACAAGAGCCAAATAATACTGATGATAATGTCTAATACTGATGATAATGTCATTGAAGCCCACACAAGAGCCAAATAATACTGATGATAATGTCTAATAATGATGATAATGTCATTGAAGCCCACACAAGAGCCAAATAATACTGATGATAATGTCTAATAATGATGATAATGTCATTGAAGCCCACACAAGAGCCAAATAATGATTCCAATGCACAAGTACTGTGTGATATTTTGGAAGGCATGCCGGGCCAAAAATAAAAGACACTGTTGTTTTGTTATAAAACTGTGTTGGTCAGATACACAGGCGAAGCAAATGTTATGGCAGGCACTTGACAAACTCCTAAACATTTATTGGAAATGAAGAAGAACAGTTTATACTGTTAATACTGAAACTGTTCATACTATTTAATACTGATGATAATGTTCATTCAGTTAAATACTGATGATAATTTTTAATACTGATGATGATGTTCATACTGTTTGATACTGATGATACAGTTTAATAGTGATGATTCTCTTCATACTGTTTAATACTCATGATACTGTTTAATACTGATGATACTGTTCATTCTGTTTTATAATGATGATAATGTTTAATACTGATGATACTGTTAATACTGTTAAATACTGATGATACTGTTCATTCTGTTTTATAATGATGATAATTTTTTATACTGATGATACTGTTAATACTGTTAAATACTGATGATACTGTTCATTCTGTTTTATAATGATGATAATGTTTAATACTGATGATACTGTTAATACTGTTAAATACTGATGATACTGTTCATTCTGTTTTATAATGATGATAATGTCTAATACTGATGATACTGTTAATACTGTTAAATACTGATGATACTGTTCATTCTGTTTTATAATGATGATAATGTCTAATACTGATGATACTGTAGTCATTGTAGACCAACTCATGTTAGGTTCTGCTACTCTCCCTTGGTAAGGAGGGTAAATTTATTTAGTAAGAGGTCTTTATAACGTGTTGGTTTAACACAGACATCCATGTGAAACTGTAAAACATCCATCTGAAACATCTCTTCTGACCAGAACAGGGTTAATTCCTTCACTAAGTGCTGGAGAACCGGTTAACACCATATTACCGTAGAAGACAAGTTTCCCCTCATTGGTCCTGCATCAAACATGTTTTTAAATGATAGTCTGTATGTGCTGTGGAGATGGGGTTAGCTAGTTGGAATCTCACAAACCAGTTTTGTAGCCAGAAATAAATTTTTTTTTTCAAACTAATAATGTGTAACAATGCAAATATAAAGTTAATAACCACACACAACTCTCTCAGGTGGTTGTGTGATAATGCCAACATAGAGCCTTCCTAAACCAACCCATCACAGAATGGGGCAGTAACATGTGAATCACAGGTGGTTCGGCTCATCTGGACACTTCTGTCTGACATTAAGGAACTGAAATGAGATGCATCACTGCCACCCAGTGTTCATCCCCGGACCTGCAGGTACTTGATATTCACTCCTGAAAACAATGTAAATCCTTATAGATAATATTGATAGTATGTTATATGTTAGCTAGTATAAATCTACATAACATATATGTTTATCTAAATATTGATATAAAAATTATATTTATAGTAGTTATTCATTATAAGTAGTAATATTATTAGGTACTAGTATTAGTAAAAATACTTCATAAACTGTATGGCTCATTTGGGGTATAAACAGTAGTGTAATGTATTGTTTTCTGATTTTCCATGATAGAAGGCCTGATGGGACAGTCCCTTCAGACCAGTCTGATGCAGCCAATGACCCCTCTGGGCGGTGACATGGCAGAGTATCATAAAACCAGAAGAAAAGGAAAGCTGTGCTTCAGTCACACAAAGACACAAAGAGCCTGGGACAGATGATAGCCAAGTGCCTCCTGAGTAACACAGAGAACAAGCTGGGAGGGGATGAGGGGAGAGGAAAAGATATAGTGCAGTAGAATGGGAAAGAGAGGGAATCAGAGAAAGGGAGAGGGGGACAGAGAAAGGATGGGGGGAGAGGTGGGGGAGGGGGAGAGGGGAGAGAGACGGTGGTGGTTTGCAGGTAGAACAGAACAGGTGTGTAATGTATTGTAATGTGTAGCCTAATGGAGGATAGTGTTCTGAAAGAGTGGAGTAATTACAGATAGAGTTACACCTCCTGCCCCCCTCCTTGCCTCTCCTCCCAGCCTCTGAAGTGGACGAGCTGAGCCTTGGGAATGTTGTCATGGGGGGATATGTAACGAAGCACAGGTCACCAGGTGGAGCCTGGTGTGAGTTGGGGGGAAGCAGTAAATGCTAAGGAGGCAGTGTGACATCAGTTTGCTGCAGGTGGGGTTTCTACGGACTCAGCTACAGAATTGGGGTTGTTGGGTGGGATTTTATCTGACCACATGGGGGCAGCAGACAACAGTTTTTTATCGGCTAGCTACGAGGGCAGGGATTCAGGGATCATTCTATTAAATTCAGATCAGATCAGACACAAAAAGGTTAGAGAGATATATAGATGACAATGCAACAACACTGTAAACAATCATTTAAAACGATGATGATGACATGAATATAAAAATAAACAAAATGTAAGACTTCCTGTCTAAACCAGAACATACTGGAAACACATCACTAAACACAGAACATACTGGATACACATCACTAAACACAGAACATACTGGTTACACATCACTAAACACAGAACACACTGGTTACATATCACTAAACACAGAACATACTGGATACACATCACTAAACACAGAACATACTGGTTACACATCACTAAACACAGAACATACTCTTTACACATCACTAAACACCGAACATTCAGGTTACACATCACTAAACACAGAACATACTGGTTATACATCGCTAAACAGCGAACATTCAGGTTACACATCACAAAACACAGAACATACTGGTTATACATCACTAAACACAGAACATACTGGTTACACATCGCTAAACACAGAACACACTGGTTACACATCACTAAACACAGAAGACACTGTTTACAAATCACTAAATATAGAACATTCAGGTTACACATCACTAAACACAGAACATACTGGTTATACATCACTAAACACAGAACATACTGGTTACACATCGCTAAACACAGAACACACTGGTTACACATCACTAAACACAGAAGACACTGTTTACAAATCACTAAATATAGAACATTCAGGTTACACATCACTAAACACAGAACATACTGGTTATACATCACTAAACACAAAACATACTGGTTACACATCGCTAAACACAGATCATACTGGTTACACATCACTAAACACAGAACATACTGGTTATACATCACTAAACACAGAACATACTGGATAAACATCACTAAACACAGAACATACTGGTTACACATCACTAAACACAGAACATACTGGATACAAATCACTAAACACAAAAGACACTGGTTACACATCACTAAACACCGAACATACTGGATACACATCACTAAACACAGAACACACTGGTTACACATCACTAAATACAGAAGACACTGTTTACACATCACTAAACACAAAACATACTGGTTACACATCACTAAATACAGAACATACTGGTTACACATCACTAAACACCGAACATACTGGATACACATCACTAAACACCGAACATACTGGTTACACATCACTAAATACAGAAGACACTGTTTACACATCACAAAACACAGAACATACTGGTTACACATTACTAAACACCGAACATACTGGTTACACATCACTAAATACAGAAGACACTGGTTACACATCACTAAACACCGAACATACTGGATACACATCACTAAACACCGAACATACTGGTTACACATCACTAAATACAGAAGACACTGTTTACACATCACTAAACACAAAACATATTGGTTACACATCACTAAATACAGAACATACTGGTTACACATCACTAAACACTGAACATTCAGGTTACACATCACTAAACACAGAACACACTGGTTACACATTACTAAATACAGAACATACTGGTTACACATCACTAAACACAAAACATACTGGTTATACATCACTAAACACCGAACATTCAGGTTACACATCACTAAATACAGAACATACTGGTTACACATCACTAAACTCAGAACATACTGGTTACACATCACTAAACACAGAACATACTGGTTATACATCACTAAACACAGAACATACTGGATACACATTACTAAACACAGAACATACTGGTTACACATCACTAAATACAGAACATACTGGTTACACATCACTAAAGACAGAACATACTGGTTACAAATCACTAAACACAGAACATACTGGTTACACATCACTAAACACAGAACATACTGGTTACACATTACTAAACACAGAACATACTGGTTACACATCACTAAATACAGAACATACTGGTTACACATCACTAAAGACAGAACATACTGGTTACAAATCACTAAACACAGAACATACTGGTTACACATCACTAAACACAGAACATACTGGATACACATCACTAAACACAGAACATACTGGATACACATCACTAAACACAGAACATACTGGATACACATCACTAAACACAGAACATACTGGATACACATCACTAAACACAGAACATACTGGTTACACATCACTAAACACAAAACATACTGGTTACACATCACTAAACACCGAACATACTGGATACACATCACTAAACACAGAACACACTGGTTACACATCACTAAACACCGAACATACTGGATACACATCACTAAACACAGAACACACTGGTTACACATCACTAAACACAGAACACACTGGTTACACATCACTAAACACAAAACATACTGGTTACACATCACTAAACACAGTTAGATGGCAGTGAGAGAGAGTGACCCGAAACACAATGTACAATAAAGAGTGCCTCTGTGAGGCTCAAATCTTGGCCAAACTGAGTCATTGTTTCAATCTGTGATATCCTATGCTTATGGGAGCCATACGCTGGCCGACAGCCAAGATGAGTGGCGAAATCACATCTGTTTTCACAGACAAAAAGCATAAATAAATGACATTATTCACAGGCTCACGAACGCATTATCCAACCAGCTCATTCAAAGTGTCCACGTCACCACAGACTGAAATGAATCCCTTCCCAGTTTGTTTTCCATTCTGCAGAAGAGTGCAAGCAGCACACAGTAGATCCATGTCTGTATTACACCGAGCTCCATGCACACTAATGGTGATCTCTGTCACATCACGCTTGTATCTCATCCCTGCCTACAGACAGAAACACGGAATGGTAAAGCCTGTCAAACACACATCCGCCGCAGCAATGAGAAAGCCCAAAGAGCTCGGCGCTCTGTGAA
The DNA here is from genome assembly GCF_011004845.1 of Esox lucius. Lineage (NCBI taxonomy): Eukaryota > Metazoa > Chordata > Actinopteri > Esociformes > Esocidae > Esox > Esox lucius. The sequence goes on from NC_047580.1 coordinate 35,897,746, forward strand.
AGGGGAGGAGTTTAGGAGCAGGTACAAATCCTTCAGTAGAAAAATCTTAAATCAGAAATTAACCAAAGAAAATGAATCAGAAATTAACCAAACAAGGTTAAAAGTTAGGCTGGAAAAGCAATATTCCAGCAAAGACCACCTCTCTGCCTGGAAAAGTATTAGGCAGCCAAAAAACTATCAGAGTCTCCACTGGTTGTAGTTGACCTCTTGAGTGCTGTGCTGATGAGCCCGTTATATACAGACTCAAAGGATTTAACCAAGACAACAGGTCTGTCGACGATGTCATCAACATCATCCTCTACATCAGAGGTGGGCTATATCTTTCACTGGGGGGCCACACTGAAAATGCCAGAGAGCATCGTGGGCCAGATTACTTTTTTAACCAACATGCCTAAAAAACACACAACATAGCTAACTCTGTTAACTTGCATGTTATATTTATGCACATTTATTTTCCATGCAACACTATTTTCATAATTGAACTTTTTTTTTTGTTAACTACTGTTATTATGGCAGGCACAGGCCTTAAAAATCCCTTTTTAGGGTTATTACTCAACAGAAATGTTACAACACATATTGGCCTTAAAATGTAACTTTCAACTCAACAGAGTAAGCTACATTACATAGGGTATAGTGTATAACAGTTATATGGGTGTAATAGTTATTAGGGCAGACATAAGTCTATGAAATCACTTCTGAAGATTTTCACTCAAAGCAAATGTTGATATAATTGCCTTCATCTAACTTCATACAATGTATTTTTTGTACTACGTGCTTTTAACGACAGCGATTCCAGCAGCCAAGACCCAAGAAATAAACTTTTAGGGCTACTCACTCAATATGAACAGGAGAGCCTCGTATGGGCGTTGACAAGTGAGGTGAAGTCAGGAGTCATTTCTGTTGAAGCAGTGTGCGGTTCTGTTGAAGCAGTGTGCGGTTCTGTTGAAGCAGTGTGCAGGTCTGTTGAAGAAGTGTGCGGTACTGCTGCAAGATGTTCATCAGTATGGCTACATCTGCGCTTGGACTTGTTGAATTGTAGCATCGAGTTACAGTTTTAGTATTTTGCTGCATGCTTGCTCTGGAAGAGCCTCTGCAAATTGTACTCTTGTGACGTTAGCTTGTACTCTGCAAATATGTTAAGCTGCTGTGACGTTAGCTTAACATATTAAGCAAGTTGCTTTATCTGCAAATAAATATTTTCCTGTCAATAGTTTTTTAAATACCCTGCTTTTGTTATCAACTTATCTTAGGCTCATTTCCAGAGATCGCTAGCCATCAATTGCGTATAGTACGTACAAATGATAACTTCCACGCGTGGATTGTTGCGCTGGTCCCTACGTATCATAGCAAAGCAAATACCTTGTTTAATCTTAAACGTGTTTTAAACAGACAGTACAATACTGCTGTACTTGTTACTGGGAGTGCCACAGGACTTTTAATTTGAAAATAAATAAATATGGAACAGTAAATAAAGTAACGTAATCTGCGGACCAGTTATTTTTTATTATTTTAAAAGTTTTGGATGTATCGCAGGCCGGATAGAATGACTCAACTGGGCGGATCTGGCCTGGGGGCCTTATCTTGCCCAGGTCTGCTCTACATCCTCCAATACTGTGACAACTACATATGTATGTAAGGAGACCATCTTTGTCATGCTGCATGACAACCTGTCCCTGCCGAACGTGTCCCAGTACAAGTGACGATGAGGATGAGGAAAATGAGGAAGGACGTTTTGGACAAATTCTCACCTCTTCTCTACTCCCTCTACACCAAGGTTCCTCAAACCTCTCCTCAGGCCCTCAAATGTCTTCTCACCCTAGACATCACAATTCTTCAACCTTTGACTGATTTGATCAGGTGCCCTGAAACCTTTGACTGATTTGATCAGGTGCCCTTCAACCTTTGACTGATTTGATCAGGTGTCTTAAAACCTTTGACTGATTTGATCAGGTGCCCTGAAACCTTTGACTGATTTGATCAGGTGCCCTTCAACCTTTGACTGATTTGATCAGGTGTCTTAAAACCTTTGACTGATTTGATCAGGTGCCCTGAAACCTTTGACTGATTTGATCAGGTGCCCTTCAACCTTTGACTGATTTGATCAAGTGTCTTGAAACCTCTGACTGATTTGATCAGGTGTCTTGAAACCTTTGACTGATTTGATCAGGTGTCTTGAAACCTCTGACTGATTTGTTCAGGTGTCTTGAAACCTTTGAGTGATTTGATCAGGTGTCTTGAAACCTCTGACTGATTTGTTCAGGTGTCTTGAAACCTTTGAGTGATTTGATCAGGTGTCTTGAAACCTTTGACTGATTTGATCAGGTGTCTTGAAACCTTTGACTGATTTGATCAGGTGTCTTGAAACCTTTGACTGATTTGATCAGGTGTCTTGAAACCTTTGAGTGATTTGATCAGGTGTCTTGAAACCTTTGAGTGATTTGATCAGGTGTGCCAGTTTGGGGAGGCCCAAGAGAGGTTTGGGAAACCCTGATCTGAACCAACGACTGTGCCTGAAAAAAAGGCCATTTGATCCGGTTTACGCATCAACCATTGAGTCCATCCTCAGCTTCTTCCTCTCCATCTGATTGATCCGGTGTTAGTTCACTGCAGAGGATCCATAGAGTCATCGGCCACCGTCTGCCCTCTACAATGGTCCCAAATAAATCCAGGACAACTCTCTGACCCTTCCCACCCCAGTCACCCACCTGACCCGTCCCACCCCAGGGACCCTCTGACCCCAGTAACCCTCTGACCCCAGAGACCCTCTGACCCCAGAGACCCTCTGACTCCAGTCACCCTCTGACACCTTTCCACCCCACCGACCCTCTGACCCCAGTGACCCTCTGACCCCAGAGACCCTCTGACCCCAGTGACCCTCTGACCCCAGAGACCCTCTGACCCCAGAGACCCTCTGACTCCAGTCACCCTCTGACACCTTTCCACCCACCTGACCCATCCCACCCCACCGACCCTCTGACCCCAGTGAACCTCTGACCCCAGTGACCCTCTGACCCCAGAGACCCTCTGACTCCAGAGACCCTCTGACTCCAGTCACCCTCTGACACCTTTCCACCCACCTGACCCATCCCACCCCACCGACCCTCTGACCCCAGTGAACCTCTGACCCCAGTGACCCTCTGACCCCAGAGACCCTCTGACTCCAGTGACCCTCTGACCCCAGAGACCCTCTGACTCTAGTCATAGCAGATAAAGGCAGTACAATTCAATCAGGACTTACTGTCTGAATCATCCGTAAATATGATACTGATACTGTAAATCTGTAAATCAACTGTAAAACCATGTTTATAATTCACTCACTGCACATAATAATGAGTAATCTCTGTGATGATTCTTTGTAGTATGCTCTTATGTCTTCCCCTATCAGCATCAATGCACCAAAGGTTAAATAATATTCACTCTTGTACATTCACTTTTCATTCACTTTTCATTCACTTTTCTAAGCAAATAATTGATTTAGATTCTTCTTTTTACATTTCTTCTCTCAGATTTTCTCTATTGGTCTCTCTTTTTCTCTCCCCTTGTGTAAATGTCGATCTCTCAAAGTAAAATGTTTTTTGTACTAAAGAAACTAAGGGGGGAGGTGGACATAGGTGACAAAGCCAACAGAATGGCAAACTGAACCATTGTGTTCCAGGTTCTGGATTAGAAAGAGAGAGAGAGAGTGTGAGAAGGTGGGAGGAGGGAGAGGAAGAAGGAGGAAATGGGAAAGAAGAAGAGAGCGACAGGGGGTGGGAGGGTTTTAGTGGGAGTGGGGGCATGTAAAAGTTTCAGATCATTTGGCAGAGAAATACACAGAGAGAGAGACAGAGAGAGAGAGAGACACACACACAGAGTGAGACAGACAGAGAGAGAGACACACAGAGAGAGTCAGAGAGGGAGACACACAGAGAGAGTCAGAGAGAGAGACACAAAGAGAGAGAAACACACTGAGAGGGACACAGAGAGAGACAGAGACAGACAGCAAGAGACAGAGAGAGAGAGACAAAGAGAGACACACTGAGAGACAGAGAGAGACAGAGACAGACAGCAAGAGACAGAGAGAGAGAGACAAAGAGAGACACACTGAGAGACAGAGAGAGACACACAGAGAGAGAAACACACTGAGAGGGACACAGAGAGAGACAGAGACAGACAGCAAGAGACAGAGAGAGAGAGACAAAGAGAGACACACTGAGAGACAGAGAGAGACAGAGACAGACAGCAAGAGACAGAGAGAGAGAGACAAAGAGAGACACACTGAGAGACAGAGAGAGACACACAGAGAGAGACAGTCAGACAGAGAGGAGAATAACACACCTTCCTGCATTCTTCTGAGAGCTTATTCCCAGGCTGTGGAATGTCTCTGTTCCCTTCAGATCAGATGCACTATCTGTCAGACCCCATCATACAGCCTGCAGATGTCTTCAGTCAGTGTGTGTACTAACTCACGAAATGAAGAAAATGTGATTAATGGGGACATTTAGAAAAAGGCTGTTTTGGCATAAGGGTTAGGTTTAGGGTTAAATATACAATTGGGATTAATGTAAAAACGTGGGTTAGTTTTAGGGTTAGGCTTTGTGGGCTAGGGTTAGGGGAGAGGGAATAATAGTTCTGGTTCCCACAGGGATAGAACAAAACAAATGTATGTGTTCTACAGGGTTGTTTCACTTTGAAAAGAAGAACAACGGCAAAAGAAACATTTTCCTTAAATACACACCCAACACTCAATTAGTATTGACACTGACACCACACACACACATGCACACACACACATGCACACACACACACATGCACACAAACATGCACACATGCACACACACACACACGCACACACACATACAAACGAGCACGCACACATACATGCACACACACACACACACACTCCTTATGTTTGGCGTTGGTCCCAGTGCTGCTAATATGGTGTAGTTGTCATCCCCAGAGCATCTCACCTCTTTCATCCAAGCCCAGGTTTCACAGAGACACATGATCAGCCTGGTGGGACAGGCCGATGGGGTGGGAGGGGCCGAGGGGGTGGGAGGGGCCGAGGGGGTGGGAGGGGCCGAGGGGTGGAGTCGTATAATGATCAGCCTGGTGGGAGAGACCGAGGGGGTGGGAGAGGTCGAGGGTGTGGGAGGGGGTGGAGTCGTATAATAATCAGGTAGGTGGGAACAACTTTGTTGTTCCCACCTACCTGTAAAGGGTACATGGGTATATCATGGATCACGTGTGTGTTGTACTGGACTGTTAGTGTATAGTTACCCAGTCCTATACACCCGCCCTATACCCCAGCCTTATACCCCAGCCCTATACCCCAGCCATATTCACCAGCCCTATTCACCAGCCCTATACCCCAGCCATATACCCCAGTCTTATAAACCAGCCCTATACCCCAACCTTATACCCCAGCCCCATGCACCAGCCCCATGCACCAGCCCAATACCCCAGCCCTATACCCCAGCCCTATACCCCAGCCCTATACCCCAGCCTTATACCCCAGCCCTATACCCAAGCCTTATACCCCAGCCCCATGCACCAGCCCTATTCACCAGCCCTGTACACCAGCCCTATTCACCAGCCCTGTACACCAGCCTTATACCCCAGCCCCATGCACCAGCCCCATGCACCAGCCCAATACACCAGACCTATACCCCAGCCCTATACCCCAGCCTTATACCCCAGCCCTATACCCAAGCCTTATACCCCAGCCCCATGCACCAGCCCCATGCACCAGCCCAATACACCAGACCTATACCCCAGCCCTATACCCCAGCCTTATACCCCAGCCCTATACCCAAGCCTTATACACCAGCACTATACCCCAGCCTTATACACCAGCCATATACCCCAGCCCCATACCTAATCCCTATACACCAGCCCTATACCCCTTCCCTATATCCAATTTCTATACCTAGTTCTATAGCCCAGTCCTATACTCCAATTCCATACCCAGGCCACACACATGCAGATACACAAGCACGTGCAAACACTTGAACACACACAAATGCAAGCACATACACGTGCACATTCACACACACACACAAACAACACCACAACCACATATGCTTGCACTGTAATCCTGGTCACATAAATGTTTACTTCAAAGTTACTGCACTTGACAAATGTTTCCTCAGAAATTCAGTTAAACTGTTTTCTCTTGATCATCAGATCTTGTCTTGTTCAGAAGAGTTGTAAACTCCCAACTCAATATACATGGTTGTCTTTTTCAGAAGAGATTCATAAACCCCAACTCAATATATATGGTTGTCTTGTTCAGAAGAGAGTCTTAAACCATAAACCATACATTTATATCAGTCAAAAACTGATATAAATTGTTGTATTGTTCAAATGATTAAAAAACCCCAACTGATATTTCTGGATTTCTCATTCAGATGAGTAATAAACCACAACAGATATATTATATGGTTATATGGTTGTCTTGTTCAGAAGAGTCATAAAGCCCATCTGATATATATGGTTGTGTTGTTCAGAAGAGTCATAAACCCCATCTGATATTTATGGTTGTCTTGTTCAGAACAATCATAAAGCCCATCTGATATATGTGGTTTTGTTGTTCAGAAGAGTCATAAAGCCCATCTGATATTTATGGTTGTCTTGTTCAGAACAATCATAAAGCCAACCTGATATTTATGGTTGTCTTGTTCAGAACATTCATAAAGCCCATCTGATATATATGGGTGTGTTATTCAGAACAGAGTCATGAACCCCAACGGACAAAATTGGTTGTCTTGTTCAGAAGAGTCATAAACCCCAACTTATATAAAGCATTGTCTTGTTCAGAAGATTCGTAAAGCCCATCTGATGTACAACTCCGGAAAAAATTAAGAGACCACTGCGCCTTTTTCTTTCCTTTCCAAAAAAGTCGAAAGGAAGGTTTTCAGTGAGGAACAGAAGAGTTAAAATTAAGAGTCCACTGCAAATTAAACGCTTCAGTTCCTCACTCAAAATGTTCCTTTTAAAAAAATTTGGAAATGAAAGAAAAAGGTGAAGTGGTCACTTCATTTTTTACGGAGGTGTATATGGTTGAGTTGGGTTTGCAGCCCACATGGCACTCTGGTGAAGCTGGTGAAAATCTGCATTCTATTAAGGCAACAGTCTTCATCCAGTTTATTACATCTAACTAGTGGAGGTGGATGATTTTTCTGCTACAGACTGGTGGAGTTGGATGAGTTTTCTGCTTCAAACTAATTCTGGTGAATTAATTTATTGCTTCAGACTGGTGGAGGTGGAAGAGGACTTTAATTCTTCAGACTGGTGGAGGTGGATGAGGAGACCACTACTTCATACTGGTGGAGGTGGATGAGGAGATCATTACTTCAGCCTGGTGGAGGTGGATGAGGAGTTTACTGCTTCAGACTGGTGGAGGTGGATGAGGGGTTTACTGCTTCAGACTGGTGGAGGTGGATGAGGAGTTGACTGCTTCAGACTGGTGGTGGTGGATGAGGAGTTTACTGCTTCATACTGGTGGAGGTGGATAAAGAGTTGACTGCTTCAGACTGGTGGAGGTGGATGAGGAGTTGACTGCTTCAGACTGGTGGAGGTGGATGAGGAGTTGACTGCTTCAGACTGGTGGTGGTGGATGAGGAGTTTACTGCTTCATACTGGTGGAGGTGGATAAAGAGTTGACTGCTTCAGACTGGTGGAGGTGGATGAGGAGTTGACTGCTTCAGACTGGTGGAGGTGGATGAGGAGTTTACTGCTTCAGACTGGTGGAGGTGGATGAGGAGTTTACTGCATCAGACTGGTGGTGGTGGATGAGGTGTTTACCGCTTCATACTGGTGGAGGTGGATGAGGAGTTTACTGCATCAGACTGGTGGTGGTGGATGAGGAGTTGACTGCTTCAGACTGGTGGTGGATGAGGAGTTTACGGTTTCAGGCTGGTGGTGTTGGAAGAGCTTACTGACATTCAATGAGAGAACCACAACATCCTACCGACCTCTTAGCTAACAAAACATTTTAATATATAAATAGACTGTGAAAACATTCAGATAAAACAAAAAAAACTTTTTTTTCGTACCAGTGGTAAACAGGACTGGCCCTCTTACAATAAATGCAACTAATTGCAAAAACATACAAAATGCTTTGTAGTTCAGTGAGAACTTGAAAATGTTGAGTGCACATAAATCCAGGCAAATCAGGACATTCTCCAGACGACATTACACTTCTGTGTTTTTCTTAACCGATGTCTAATTCCATTTATCAAATTGCTCGTGCATAGTACACTGTTTGGATGCTGGAATGATTCTGAGAATGTACAAATGTGCCCTGGTAGCCAACAAGAGCACCACTTGAAGTGATTGTTTGACAATCAGATGGAAACATCCTGACTGGTGGTGTTTATGACCCACTGCAAGGAAATACAAGATGGTGGTTATATAACAACAATGCCAACTGAGATCATCCTAAAAATTAACAGGGACTATCAGCCTACATAATATACACCGATCAGCCATAACATTATGACCACCTGCCTAATATTGTGTAGGTCCCCCTTTTACCGCCAAATCAGCCCTGATCCGTCAAGGCATGGACTCCACTAGACCTCTGAAGGTGTGCTGTGGTATCTGGCACCAAGACATTAGCAGCAGGTCCTTTAAGTCTTGTAAGCTGGGAGGTAGGGACTCCATGGATTGGACCTGTTTGTCCAGCACATCCCACAGATCCTTGATTGGATTGAGATCTGAGGAATTATCTGGGTGCATTATTCTGCTGAAAGAGGCCAATGCCATCAGGGAATACCATTGCCATGAGAGGGTGCACATGGTCTGCAACAATGCTCAGGTAGGTGGTACGTGTCAAAGTAACATCCACATGAATGGAAGGACCCAAGGTTTCCCAGCAGAACATTACCCAAAGCAAACACTGCCTCCGCCGGTTTGCCTTCTTCCCATAGTGCATCCTGGTGCCATGTGTTCTCTAGGTAAGCGACACACATGCACCCAGCCATCCACATTTTCTAAAACAAAAAGTGATTCATCAGACCAGGCCACCTTCTTACATTGCTCTGTGGTCCAGTTCTGATGCTCCCATGCCCATTGTAGGCGCTTTCGGTAGTGGACAGGGGTCAGCATGGGCCCCCTGACAGGTCTGCGGCTACACAGCCCCATACGCAACAAACTGCAATGCATTGTGTGTTCTGAGAACTTTCTATCGGGACCAGCATTCACTCGCTCCCCACGTGCATCAATGAGCCTTGGCCGCCCATGACCCTGTCGCCGGTTCACTGCTTTTCCTTCCTTGGACCACTTTTGATAGACTGACCACTGCAGACCGGAAACACCCCACAAGGGTTGCAGTTTTGGAGAAGCTCTTACCCAGTCATCTAGCCATCACAATTTGGCCCTTGCTTTTCTGCTTCTAACACATCAACTTTGAGCAAAAACTTGCTGCCTAATAAATCCCACCCACTGACAGGTGCCATGATAACAAGATTATCAGTGTTATTAACTTCAACTGTCAGTGGTCATAATGTTATGGCTAATCAGTGTATGAAATGAGTGTAATTGTCTGAACTGTCAATGTATCATTGGTTGCCTTAACATTTTAGGAGATGTTACAGAGAATTCAAACATATAACATGAACCAAGAATGCGAACATAATGTCACTACTCTAACATGATTTCTGTACACTGACAGGGTCTCATTAGGCTAACATGATGTCAGTAGACTAATGTAGCGTCAGTAGGCTAATATGGTGTCAGTAGGTATCTGAACCTGCAGTCTCTTCAGGGTGTCTGGTCGGTTGTCTTCGGTTTTGCTGGACAGCAGACCTAAATAATTAATAGCTTTAAACATTTGTTTTATTTTTATGTGTAGCTCTTTAAAGAATTCCACAGAACTCTGCAAATCTTGAAATGGACTGGAAAAGCTGTTTACATGCCTAATAGACAGTCAAGTGTAGTGCAGAATTCCACTGAAACATTGCACATGGTTAAGATGGACATTACGTGTTCAGGGAAAAAGTGTTTAATGTGCCTGTTTAGGATATTAGCAGATCATAACATTTATTCACATCATTACTGTATGAACTAGTCAGATAGGCAGCAACTGTATAGAGTAACTCTGAATGTCCAGGTGGAGTAGCTCATCAGCAAGTCTATCAACATGTCCTGGTTCAGGTTGAATATCTCATCAGCGAGGCTAACTACATGTCCTGGTTCAGGTTGAGTAGCTCATCAGCGAGGCTAACTACATGTCCTGGTTCAGGTGGAGTAGGTCATCAGCAAGTCTATCAACATGTCCTGGTTCAGGTTGAGTAGCTCATCAGCGAGGCTAACTACATGTCCTGGTTCAGGTTGAGTAGCTCATCAGCGAGGCTAACTACATGTCCTGGTTCAGGTTGAGTAGCTCATCAGCGAGGCTAACAACATGTCCTGGTTCAGGTTGAGTAGCTCATCAGCGAGGCTAACAACATGTCCTGGTTCAGGTTGAGTAGCTCATCAGCGAGGCTAACAACATGTCCTGGTTCAGGTTGAGTAGCTCATCAGCGAGGCTAACAACACGTCCTGGTTCAGGTTGAGTAGCTCATCAGCGAGGCTAACTACATGTCCTGGTTCAGGTTGAGTAGCTCATCAGCGAGGCTAACTACATGTCCTGGTTCAGGTGGAGTAGGTCATCAGCAAGTCTATCAACATGTCCTGGTTCAGGTTGAGTAGCTCATCAGCGAGGCTAACTACATGCCCTGGTTCAGGTTGAGTACCTCATCAGCGAGGCTAACTACATGTCCTGGTTCAGGTTGAATATCTCATCAGCGAGGCTAACAACACGTCCTGGTTCAGGTTGAGTAGCTCATCAGCGAGGCTAACTACATGTCCTGGTTCAGGTTGAGTAGCTCATCAGCGAGGCTAACAACATGTCCTGGTTCAGGTTGAGTAGCTCATCAGCGAGGCTAACAACATGTCCTGGTTCAGGTTGAGTAGCTCATCAGCGAGGCTAACAACACGTCCTGGTTCAGGTTGAGTAGCTCATCAGCGAGGCTAACTACATGTCCTGGTTCAGGTTGAGTAGCTCATCATCAAAGCTAACTACATGTCCTGGTTCAGGTTGAGTAGCTCATCATCAAAGCTAACTACTTGTCCTGGTTCAGGTTGAGTAGCTCATCATCAAAGCTAACTACATGTCCTGGTTCAGGTTGAGTAGCTCATCAGCGAGGCTAACTACATGTCCTGGTTCAGGTTGAGTAGCTCATCAGCGAGGCTAACAACACGTCCTGGTTCAGGTTGAGTAGCTCATCAGCGAGGCTAACTACATGTCCTGGTTCAGGTTGAGTAGCTCATCATCAAAGCTAACTACATGTCCTGGTTCAGGTTGAGTAGCTCATCATCAAAGCTAACTACATGTCCTGGTTCAGGTTGAGTAGCTCATCAGCGAGGCTAACAACATGTCCTGGTTCAGGTTGAGTAGCTCATCATCAAAGCTAACTACATGTCCTGGTTCAGGTTGAGTAGCTCATCATCAAAGCTAACTACATGTCCTGGTTCAGAGCTACCTAAACATTGACATACAGCTCCGGAAAAATTAAGAGACCACTGCACCTTTTTCTTCCCTTTCCAAAAGTGTCAAAAAGGAAGGTTCTGAGTGAGGAACAGAAGGGTTAAATTTATGAGACCACTGCAAATTGAACGCTTCTGTTCCTCACTCAAAAAATTAACTTTTTTGGAAAAGAAAGGAAAGAAAAAGGTGCAGTGGTCTCTATCTTTTTTCCGGAGCTACAGTGGGGAGAACAAATATTTGATATACTGCCGATTTTGCAGGTTTTCCCACTTACAAAGTATGTAGATGTCTGTAATTTTTATCATAGGTACTCTTCAACTGTGAGTGACAAAAATCCTGAAAATCACATTGTATGATTTTTAAGTATTAATTTGCAATTTATTTCATGACATAAGTATTTGATACATCAGAAAAGCAGAACTTAATATTTGGTATAGAAACCTTTGTTTGCAATTAGAGATCATACGTTTCCTGTATTTCTTGACCAGGTTTGCACACACTGCAGCAGAGATTTTGGCCCACTCCTCCATACAGACCTTCTCCAGATCCTTCAGGTTTCGGGGCTGTCGCTGGGCAATACAGACTTTCAGCTCCCTCCAAAGAGTTTCTATTGGGTTCAGGTCTGGAGACTGGCTAGGCCACTTCAGGACCTTGAGATGCTTCTTACGGAGCCACTCCTAAGTTGCCCTTGCTGTGTTTTTCGGGTTGTTGTCATGCTGGAAGACCCAGCAACGACCCATCTTCAATGCTCTTACTGAGGGAAGGAGGTTCTCGCGATACATGGCCCCATCCATCCTCCCCTCAATACGGTGCAGTTTTCCTGTCCCCTTTGCAGAAAAGCATCCCCAAAGAATGATGTTTCTACCTCTATGCTTCATGGTTGGGATGGTGTTCTTGGGGTTGTACTCATCCTTCTTCTTCCTCCAAACATGGCGAGTGGAGTTTAGACCAAAAAGCTATATTTTTGTCTCATCAGACCACATGACCTTCTCCCATTCCTCCTCTGGATCATCCAGATGGTCATTGGCAAACTTCAGATGGGCCTGGACATGCGCTGGCTTGAGCAGGGGGACCTTGCGTGCGCTGCAGTATTTTAATCCATGATGGCGTAGTGTGTTACTAATGGTTTTCTTTGAGACTGTGGTCCCAGCTCTCTTCAGGTCATTGACCAGGTCCTGCCGTGTAGTTCTGGGTTGATCCCTCACCTTCATGATCATTGATACCCCACGAGGTTAGATCTTGCATGGAGCCCCAGACCGAGGGAGATTGACCGTCATCTTGAACTTCTTCCATTTTCTAATAGTTGCGCCAACAGTTGTTGCCTTCTCATCAAGCTGCTTGCCTATTGTCTTGTAGCCCATCCCAGCCTTGTGCAGGTCTACAATTTTATCCCTGATGTCCTTACACAGCTCTATGGTCTTGGCCATTGTGGGGAGGTTGGAGTCTGTTTGATTGAGTGTGTGGACAGGCGTCTTTTATACAGGTAACAAGTTCAAACAGGTGCAGTTAATACAGGTAATGAGTGGAGAACAGGAGGGCTTCTTAAAGAAAAACTAACAGGTCTGTGAAAGCCGGAATTCTTACTGGTTGGTAGGTGATCAAATACTTATGTCATGCAATAAAATGCTAATTAATAAGTAAAATCATACAATGTGATTATCTGGATTTTTGTTTTAGATTCCGTCTCTCACAGTTGAAGTGTACTTATGATAAAAATTACAGACCTCTACATGCTTTGTAAGTAGGAAAACTTGCAACATCGGCAGTGTATCAAATACTTGTTCTCCCAACTGTATATGCAGAAACACCAGAAGTCAACAAGAAACAATTCAAAACCTGCAGCTCCCAACACTGGAAGGAGACGTTTCAGAGTGACTGAGTGTGGTTTGGGGGTTTTAAAAAAACGCCTTGGGACATAAATGAGTTCGTTGAACTGGTTTCTTCTGAATATTAAAGGATGTACTCCTGTTCTAAAACACAATGAATCACTTTTGTTCCATGTTCCTTTTTCCGTTCCTCGAAAGGTTTTTGGTGTCTGTTCCCTGAGCTGGTTCCAGACCCTGAGGAGGATAGTGAGTACGGAAAGTGTTTGCGCTAAAATGTGTATATGTCTGTGAGAATAAGTTTGTGTGTGAGCTGCTAATAATGTACGGGCTGAAATGGATTTGTGTGGTTTATGAAGTTTGTGTGCTGAAAAGTGTGTTGATAACTGTGTCTTAAGGCCAGTTTCAACAGAATATTATGTTTAAAATACCAGTAGAAGTCCCCCTCAAAAAAATCTAAATTGAATACATTGATGATCCACATTAGTACCAAACCTAAAACAATTCCACATGTTAGCTTAGCAGTAATCGCTAATTAAGGGAACATTCCTAAGAGGCTGGATTATTTCCTGTCAGATATGACTGTACTCAATAAAATGCTGTGTCTTTAAACCCATAAAGGCCCTCACGCGCCAGGCTGAATGGCCCATTCATTTTCAGTTAGTCCAAGGCGGGAGGCAGAATCATATCCAGGCTGCGGTCACCGCAGCTCAGCCAGCTTCAAGTGAGGTGGAGGAAAGCCAAATGTAATGCATAACGAGCATATCTGCAGATTTACCTCTGATTTGTGGCTTCAACTTGAGAACCTAAGGGTCTGATGAGATACATGGACCTGATGAGATAGTTGAGATAGTGATAAAGAAGATACAGGGTGTGGACAAAATATCAGAAACACCTAACAATACATTTTAATATCAAGGTCATGATAAGTGACTGGGGAGGCCTTGGAAGGTGACTGGGGGGGCCATGTAAGGTGACTGGGGGGGCCATGGAAGGTGACTGGGGGGGCCATGGAAGGTGACTGGGGGTGCCATGGAAGGCTTTGACATCATCCTGGTGTTCATAAAACCACTCTAGGATTTGTTTATCAGTGTGTATGGGGGCGTATTCATCCTGGAATGCTGGAGCATCATGGGGGAACAGGATTTGGACCACAGGGATCACCTGGTAAATGGCCTCATATTCCTTGGTGACAATTAAAGCAAGCAGAGGAATTATCAAACCCAGGAGAAGGTTGCCCATACCATTACCTATACCAACATGGTTAACAGATGACTGCTCATACCATTACAGATCCCCCACTATGTTGAACAGATGACTGCCCATACCATTACAGATCCCCTACTATGTGTAGCAGATGACTGCCCATACCATTACAGATCCCCTACCATGTGTAACAGATGACTGCCCATACCATTACAGATCCCCTACTATGTGTAACAGATGACTGCCCATACCATAACAGATCCCCCAGATGACCTCTGCAGCCATGTGAAACTAGGATTTATTTACTTCAAAGTCACATTTTCCCCCCCATCTGGTGTTTCCGTTATTTTGTCCACCTACCCCTAACCCCAGTAAATTATCTGTTAGTACTGGTGCAAGTGAACCTAGAACACCTGTGCTTGATATACATACATACATTCGGGTTGTGCCTCTATTTCAAAGACGTGAGTCAGAATTTACTAAACCACATTGCCATCTTTATCATTTCGTGGCCTTCTGAGTATGATTTTACACCCTATTAAAACATCCTGCTTTTATTCTGAAGGTTTACGTTGGTAATATGCAACCATTTCATATTTAAGCTTAGAACAACAGATAATTTAATTGTTAGTAAAATGAGTACAACACAAGCTCAGGCAACAACATTTAATGAAAAAGAATCAGGGAGTTCCCAGAGCAGTTATCTGCTTCAGGCACTAAAAAGATGGACAATGTTCCTTTTGGAATTCCCTCTGTACAAACTCCATCTGTCATAGTCAATAATACCTCTCTACCACCTCCACCTATCATAAAGAGTACCTTTCAGTTTTGTTTAATCCTTCTTCAGAAAATCTATATGACTTTGGCTGAATTCCAGGATGACATTTAATGCATTGAAGTACTCTCATAGTTTATCCAATATATTAGGTTTATCTAAGCCTGTCATCATTGATGAATTATAGCATGTCTTCAACGTCTCAGGAAAACTCTCCCAACCCTACATGCGCCTTCTTGCCCAGGATGGTTTGGTGCTGCCAGTGATACGCTTCGCCAACTTGGTTTCATCTTGTTCTGTTGATTTTGTCGGTTGTCTGAGACAAAGTTAGAATATTCCAAAGCTGAATTGTTCAAGCTCTTCAGCTCTGGCATTTTTCCTGGCCTGTAAACCTTTGTTAGTAGTTCAATATAATCTGTAGTTATGTTATTTGTAGGGGTTGTCAGACTATTTATCTGTATTAATAGTAGCTCTCAAAAGTACTCAGCAATTTTGAAGAAGAATGAGCAGAATGAGGTAGCTATAATTGCTGCCAAAGGTGCCTTTACCAAATTGTGACTGAAGGGGGTGAATACCTATGGAACTAATACTTTTCAGTTTTTATTAGTATTTCATTTAGAATGATTTGTAGATTTTAGACTATAACATTATGTAATTATTGTGTTTTATCACTAACAAAAAACCCTTTTGACATTATGTTGTAACAAGAAAACATGGAAATGTCCTGGTGGGTGAAATGTCCCGGTGGGTGAGTACATTTGAGAATGTAATGAAGTAAGATTGCAGGATCCTTCCTGTTCCTTCCCGTTCTTAAAAAGGTAAATTAGTTGAAGGTACTTTCATCCCTATAAGTGTCTGCAAACGATAGTTATCTCAGTAGTGGCTGTGACTTGACAGTTAACCTTTATGACAGGAAGTATTTATTCAACTATAATCATCGCCAAGCAGCCAACCTTGGAGATGGTCCAACAATGTGACGCACACACACATACTCACGCACCACCATGCCTAATGATTATCAAATGAACACAATAAATATTGGCGTCCTTCATGATATTGAGCAAAGTTGACTACAAAAAATAAACAACACAATGAGTCATATTTTGGGCTTAAACTTCAGGGGGAGATGTTTACTTTAATTAAAACACAATTATTCCTCAAACACACAACATTATACTTCAGCAAAAACATTATTTATTTTTTATATTGGCACCCCTACAACTGCGAAGCGAGCCCTGGAGTAGATAACAGCACAGAGCCCCTTCGTGTGAAGTCTGAACTGGTTCTTGGACACTTTTGGGGGGACCTTGGACCACTCCCCAATGCTGCAAATCTCAAGATCCTTGGTGGTCTTAGGTCTGCCATAGTGGACTGCCATAGTGGACTGCCCTAGTGGACTGCCCTAGTGGACTGCCCTAGTGGACTGCCATAGTGGACTGCCCTAGTCTGCCCTCTTCAATTCAGACCACAGGTTTTCACTTGTATTCATGACTGAAGGCCTAGTTAGCTAAAGTATTCGTATTGCTGGGAGGACCAATTTTTTAACTCCTGTCCCCCCTTGCTCATGGTTCAACCTTACATTTGTACCCCGGGGAAACAGAAATGGGTGAACATTTCTGGAGACTGAGATCTACCAAAAACGGAAATTTCATAAAAGACATCACTATTCTTCAGAGGTGACAACGCTTCTAAAACCTCTGTTTTTGAGGAAAAGTCGCACTACTCAATAAATATTTTTATGTATGTGAAATTATTGTGTTCAAAGTATCCGTCTCCCTCTCGCCTTTAAGTATCTGACACCCCTTATCTTAAATGATTCCCTCCCTCTCACCTTTAAGTATCTGTCTCCCTTTCACCTTTAAGTATTTGTTGTTAAATTTTATTTTTAACTATGATCAAGGGTGCCAATATTTCTCAAGTTGACAGAATAGAGTTGAATTCATAGCCACACAGTTTGTTACACTTCCCAGCATGCATCTCACACACATTCTGTAGGCTGCCATAGGCCCTCCACCAGGCCCTCCACCGCTGCCACGTCACACCACCTCCTTACATATTAAAATACAACAGTTTAAAAATTTTAAAATCATTTAGCATGGGAATACAACTTGGGTGAACAAAAAGAGACACCACTCACACACAACGCGTGATGCAAACTCTCTCTGTGTAATTGACTGTGCCTCGTGTCGGTAGACAGCATAAAATATATCCTGTTTGTGCACAGTTTAATGTGTTGGGTTACAAGTGATTTCAAAATGTAATATTGACTTGCTGGAGCTTACAGCATTAGCGACATAGCATGTGCTCAGTGACTGACTTACATGTTAGGTGCTTCAGAATGATAATGCTAGCTCCAAGCTCAGCATGTGGGTGGGAGTGCAGCTTCCTAGACCAGAGTGCGTGACTCGCTGGATTAGAACCAGCAGGGCTGAGGCCATGTAGGGGGAGTGGGTACGGTGAGGGGAATGAGCAGCAGGGGGAGTGGGTACGGTGAGGGGAATGAGCAGCAGGGGGAGTGGCTACGGTGAGGGGAATGAGCAGGAGGGGGAGTGGCTAAGGTGAGGGGAATGAGCAGCAGGGGGAGTGGGTACGGTGAGGGGAATGAGCAGGAGGGGGAGTGGCTAAGGTGAGGGGAATGAGCAGCAGGGGGAGTGGGTACGGTGAGGGGAATGAGCAGGAGGGGGAGTGGCTACGGTGAGAGGAATGAGCAGGAGGGGGAGTGGCTACGGTGAGGGGAATGAGCAGGAGGGGGAGTGGCTACGGTGAGGGGAATGAGCAGGAGGGGGGGCAAGGTGAAGGATGAAAGAAACAAGGAGAGACCAGGCGGTTTGAATGTTATCATTGGATTGAATGGGTGTTCCCCTCCAAGAACTGCCACCTTAACGTGGTGGAGGGGTTTGAGTACCCGAGTGACCCTAGGAGCTATGTTGTCTGGGGCTATATGCCCCTGGTAGGGTCTCCCAAGGCAAACAGGTCTTAGGCGACGGGTCAGACTAAGAGCGGTTCAAAACCCCCTAAATGAAGAAAAACATTTTGAGTACCGTGACGTCGCCCGGTATGGCGCAGCCGGGGCCCCACCCTGGAGCCAGGCCCGGGGTTGGGGCTCGTATGCGAGCGCCTGGTGGCCGGGCCTTCCCCCATGGGGCCCGGCCGGGCTCAGCCCGAACGGGCGACGTGGGGCCGCCCTCCCGTGGGCTCACCACCCACAGGAGGGACCATAAGGGGCCGGTGCGAAGAGGATCGGGCGGCAGTCGAAGGCAGGGGCCTAGACAACCCGATCTCTGGACACGGAAACTGGCTCTAGGGACGTGGAATGTCACCTCGCTGGCGGGGAAGGAGCCTGAGTTGGTGCGTGAGGTTGAGAGGTTCCGATTAGAGGTAATCGGGATCACCTCTACACACGGCTTGGGCTCTGGAACCACACTCCTTGAGAGAGGATGGACTCTTCACCACTCTGGAGTTGCCCATGGTGAGAGGCTGCGGGCTGGTGTGGGTTTGCTCATAGCTCCCCAGCTCTGCCGCCATGTGTTGGAGTTTACCCCGGTGAACGAGAGGGTCGTTTCACTGCGCCTACGGGTCGGGGATAGGTCTCTCACTGTTGTTTGTGCCTACGGGCCGAACGGCAGTGCAGAGTACCCGACCTTCTTGGAGTCTCTGGGAGGGGTGCTGGAAAGTGCTCCGACTGGGGACTCTATTGTTCTACTGGGGGACTTCAACGCCCACGTGGGCAACGACAGTGACACCTGGAGGGGCGTGATTGGGAGGAACGGCCCCCCGGATCTGAACCCGAGTGGTGTTCAATTATTGGACTTCTGTGCTAGTCACAGTTTGTCCATAACGAACACCATGTTCAAGCATAAGGGTGTCCATCAGTGCACGTGGCACCAGGACACCCTAGGCCGCAGGTCGATGATCGACTTTGTTGTCGTCTCATCTGACCTGCGGCCGTATGTCTTGGACACTCGGGTGAAGAGAGGGGCGGAGCTGTCAACTGATCACCACCTGGTGGTGAGTTGGATCCGATGGCGGGGGAGGAAGCTGGACAGACTCGGCATGCCCAAGCGTACTGTAAGGGTCTGCTGGGAACGTCTGGCCGAGTCTCCTGTCAGAGAGATCTTTAACTCCCACCTCCGGCAGAGTTTCGACTGGATCCCGAGGGAGGTTGGAGATATTGAGTCCGAGTGGACCATGTTCTCCACCGCCATTGTCGAAGCGGCCGCTCGGAGCTGTGGCCGTAAGGTCTCCGGTGCCTGTCGAGGCGGCAATCCCCGAACCCGGTGGTGGACACCGGAAGTAAGGGATGCCGTCAAGCTGAAGAAGGAGTCCTATCAGGCCTGGTTGGCTTGTGGGACTCCTGACGCAGCTGACGGGTACCGACAGGCCAAGCGGGCTGCAGCCCGGGTGGTTGTGGAGGCAAAAACGCCTGGGAGGAGTTCGGTGAGGCCATGGAGAAGGACTATCGGCTGGCCTCGAAGAGATTCTGGCAAACCATCCGGCGCCTCAGGAGAGGGAAACAGTGCCCTACCAACGCTGTTTACAGTAGAGGTGGACAGCTGTTGACCTCAACTGAGGATGTCGTCGGGCGGTGGAAGGAGTACTTCGAGGATCTCCTCAATCCCGCTGACACGTCTTCCATTGAGGAAGCAGAGGATGAGGGCTCAGAGGTGGACTCGTCCATCACCCGGGCTGAAGTCACTGAGGTGGTCAAGAAACTCCTCGGTGGCAAGGCACCGGGGGTGGATGAGATCCGCCCTGAGTACCTCAAGTCTCTGGATGTTGTGGGGCTGTCTTGGTTGACACGCCTGTGCAACATCGCGTGGCGGTCGGGGACAGTGCCTCTTGGATGGCAGACCGGGGTGGTGGTCCCTCTTTTTAAGAAAGGGGACCGGAGGGTGTGTTCCAACTATAGGGGGATCACACTTCTCAGCCTCCCCGGGAAAGTCTATGCCAGGGTTCTGGAGAGGAGAATACGGCCGATAGTAGAACCTCAGATTCAGGAGGAACAGTGTGGTTTTCGTCCGGGCCGTGGAACACTGGACCAGCTCTATACCCTCTACGGGGTGTTGGAGGGTTCATGGGAGTTTGCCCAACCAATCCACATGTGTTTTGTGGATTTGGAGAAAGCATTCGACTGTGTCCCTCGCGGCATCTTGTGGAGGGTGCTTGGGGAATATGGGGTCCTGGGTCCTTTGCTAAGGGCTGTCAGGTCCCTGTACAACCGAAGCAGGAGCTTGGTCCGCATTGCCGGCAGTAAGTCAGACTTGTTCCCAGTGCATGTTGGACTCCGGCAGGGCTGCCCTTTGTCACCGGTTCTGTTCGTAATTTTTATGGACAGAATTTCTAGGCGCAGCCAGGGGCCGGAGGGTGTCAGGTTTGGGGACCACACAATTTCGTCTCTGCTCTTTGCAGATGATGTTGTCGTGTTGGCCCCTTCTAACCAGGACCTTCAGCATGCACTGGGACGGTTTGCAGCCGAGTGTGAAGCGGTGGGGATGAAAATCAGTACCTCCAAATCTGAGGCCATGGTCCTCAGTCGGAAAAGGGTGGCTTGCCCACTTCAGGTTGGTGGAGAGTGCCTGCCTCAAGTGGAGGAGTTTAAGTATCTAGGGGTCTTGTTCACGAGTGAGGGAAGGATGGAACGGGAGATTGACAGACGGATCGGTGCAGCTTCTGCAGTAATGCAGTCGATGTATCGGTCTGTCGTGGTGAAGAAAGAGCTGAGCCGCAAGGCGAAGCTCTCGATTTACCAGTCAATCTACGTTCCTACTCTCACCTATGGTCATGAGCTTTGGGTCATGACCGAAAGGACAAGATCCCGGATACAGGCGGCCGAAATGAGCTTTCTCCGCAGGGTGGCCGGGCGATCCCTTAGAGATAGGGTGAGAAGCTCGGTCACCCGGGAGGAGCTCAGAGTAGAGCCGCTGCTCCTCCACATCGAGAGGGGTCAGCTGAGGTGGCTTGGGCATCTTTTTCGGATGCCTCCGGAACGCCTTCCTGGGAAGGTGTTCCGGTCCCGTCCCACCGGGAAGAGACCCCGGGGAAGACCTAGGACACGCTGGAGGGACTATGTCTCCCGGCTGGCCTGGGAACGCCTCGGTGTCCCCCCGGAAGAGCTAGAGGAAGTGTCTGGGGAGAGGGAAGTCTGGGCATCCCTGCTTAGACTGCTGCCCCCGCGACCCGGCCCCGGATAAGCGGGAGAAGATGGATGGATGGATGAATGGGTGTTATCAGTGGTTATCAGCCTCATAGATATGGGTCAGAAGGGGCCTGCTACGCCTACTGGTAGGCTCAGAAGGCTGTTATCATCCATTCGCATGGTTAATCACGGATAAACACACGAGAAGATCCAATCCCAGACCAATCCAGGTCGTCGCTACAGGTAAGACCATTAAAATAGTCAATACTAAATGATCGAAATACAAAATGAACCATGCGAATGGATGATAACAGCCTTCTGAGCCTACCAGTAGGCGTAGCAGGCCCCTTCTGACCCATATCTATGAGGCTGATAACCACTGATAACGCCCATTCAATCCAATGATAACATTCAAAGTGGGTGGAGAGACACAGGAAAAAAAAAATCTGCCTTTAATTGGTTTCTTTATTTGGAGAGGAAGTTGGAGAGTCCAGACAGAATCTTTTGATGAGTTTCAGAGTTCAGAGTAATAGTTTGATGGTGTGTAGTTGTCCTAGACAAAAACTGTGTGTAAAGCGTTGCCAACATCTAAGCCAACAGTTAGGATTAACAATAAAAGGTTAGGACAACTTGAGATCCCACACAGAAGTGTTCTGAAAGAAAAACATTAAAGTTAACACTGGCAGAATGAAATAAAATATTAAACTAAATCAGATTTAAGCAGTTATATTTTTGTTTTCATGCCATGATTTGCTGAAATCCATTCCACACCCACCACATCTCGACAGTCTGACAACATCTACACAACACATCCAGACATTCTGAGGATGTCCTCATGACACATCCTGACATTCTGGGACTGTCCTCACGACACATCCTGACATTCTGGGACTGTCCTCATGACACATCCTGACATTCTGGGACTATTCACGACAAATCCTGACATTCTGAGGTCCTCACGACACATCCTGACACTCTGGGACTGTCCTCACGACACATCCTGACATTCTGGGACTACTCACGACACATCCTGACATTCTGGGACTGTCCACACGACACATCCTGACATTCTGGGACTGTCCACACGACACATCCTGACATTCTGGGACTGTCCTAACGACACATCCTGACATTCTGGGACTACTCACGACACATCCTGACATTCTGGGACTACTCACGACACATCCTGACATTCTGGGACTGTCCACACGACACATCCTGACATTCAGGGACTACTCACGACACATCCTGACACTCTGGGACTGTCCTCACGACACTTCCTGACATTCTGAGGAGGTCCTCACAAGACATCAACACAAGGTTTATCGTCTGAGGGACTTCTGGACATTATTCATGGTATGTGCTATGTGTCTTAGTGATGCACCTGTTGATGCACAACCTGAAGCCCCACAGAGAGAGGGAGCCTGTAAGATTGGAGCAGGAGAGAGGTTTTGGAGAGGTGGGGTGAGGAAGGGGGAGGGATGTCATTGTGGTTTTATGGATGCGGTGTAATGATACCTCATAAACAGTTCAGCTTCATAAAAGTAACTAGTCACACATTTGGGGGCCGGGGATGTACACACCCACACAAACACACACATCTCACTGTTTCAGCAATGTTAATTGAAGCCACATAACCCATGGGTATTTTTAATCCAAAAGGTTATGGTTAGAATATCAGTCAAATGCTATTAACACAAGCAAGTCAAAGGCTGTGCTCCCTACATAGTGCCTAATGTTCACCATGGCCCTTGGGGAAGACCTACAGGGAACAGGGAGTTGTTCAGGAAGCCTCCGTGTTTCCAGAACTGGTCGGTTTAATCATGTTGGGTCTGGTAACCTGAGAGATCCTGTCATCTGCCTGTCTGTCAGCAGCACAATGAAGCACTCAGCATATGTTCTCAGATCCAGAGGGGTCGCAGTGTACCCCGGTCAAAATTAGACAAATGTCCAAGTCCCAACCCAGGAGGGGAGACCGTGGGGTTATCCCTGGGGAGTTGTTATCCCTTAGGTTGCTGTTATCCCTGGGGGGGTTGTTATCCCTGGGGGACTGTTTTCCTTGGGAAGTTGTTATCCCTTGGGGGGCTGTTATCCCTGGGGGGGGGGGTGTTTTCCCTGGGGGGACTGGGACTGTTTTCCCTGGGGGGCTGTTATCCCTTGGGGACAGTTTCCCCTGAAGGTTGTTATCCCTGGGGGGACTGTTTTCCCTGGGGCGGTTGCTATCCCTGGGGAGGCTGTTATCCTTGAGAGGGGCTGTTATTCCTGGTGGGCTGTTATCCCTGAGGGGGCTGTTATCCCTGGGGGGCTGTTATCCCTGGGGAGGCTGTTATCCTTGAGAGGGGCTGTTATTCCTGGTGGGCTGTTATCCCTGAGGGGGCTGTTATCCCTGGGGGGCTGTTATCCCTGGGGGGCTGTTGGCTTGGAAAGGTGTTGGGGATGGAGGATAGATGATGATTGAAGGTGGACTAAGAGGGTCATGGGTTGAATCCCAGGAATATGCTGATTGTAGCCTATAATACGTTTTAACTACTAACTTATCCATCTAGAACTAAATATATATATATATATATCTTTCACTTCACCTTTAGACATTTATCTCATCTTGGGCAAACGTTGAATGCTGAATTAAAGCAGAGAGATCTTGTAGCTGGATAATATTTCTGGATTTTCATGGTTTATTTAGTGTAGTGGGTGTGTGTTTGTGTGTGTGTGTGTGTATAAGATATGTTTCATTCAGTGTTTCACAGTGCTATGAACATGGAGACATGATGATGTAATATAAAACTCCTGACATCATTAAATTAGACATGAACACCCCCCCATTACAAGCTATTAGCAAAGACAACACACACACCCACAAACAACCACATGCACACACACACCCACACACACACACGTACCCATTCACACAACCACACACGCAACCACCCACACACACACACACACACACTCACACACACACGAACCCACACACCCACAAACACACAGACACAGCAATCATGGGTCAATTGTTTCTTTTCCTGCACTTCCCCACAACTGCTAATTGATCATCCTTAAAATGCAGAAAATTTAGTTTGTCATATGGATGAACACGTTGTGGACTATTCAAACAAATAAACACGGTGTGGACTATTCAAACAAATAAACACGTTGTGGACTATTCTAACAAATAAACACGGTGTGGACTATTCTAACAAATAAACACGGTGTGGACAATACAAACAAATAAACACGGTGTGGACAATACAAACAAATAAACACGTTGTGGACTATTCAAACAAATAAACACGCTGTGGACTAGTCTAACAAATAAACACGGTGTGGACTATTCTAACAAATAAACACGGTGTGGACTATTCAAACAAATAAACACGCTGTGGACTATTCAAACAAATAAACACGCTGTGGACTATTCAAACAAATAAACACGCTGTGGACTAGTCTAACAAATAAACACGGTGTGGACTATTCTAACAAATAAACACGGTGTGGACTATTCTAACACACGCTGACTTGTCGGGCCTCTCTCAACAACGCACAACCAGTTGAAGCTGTCTCTGAGCCTGTCAGTCTGGGAACTCATGCTCCCCTTCAGACTCCTTCCTTCTGACAGCAAATGGATACATTGCTGGTTCTGTGTAGGAACATGACTCCTTTTAATTGAATGCAGAGACATTTATTTTGATGGGGGAAAGTATGACAGGTTAAGGGTGCATAGGCTGCCACATTAGACAAGGAGGCGAGGAATAGGAGGCGGAGAATAGGAGGCGGGGAATAGGAGGGGAGAAATAGGAGGGGAGAAATAGGAGGGAAGGAATAGGAGGCGGGGAATAGGAGGCGAGGAATAGGAGGCAGGGAATAGGAGGCGAGGAATAGGAGGCGGGGAATAGGAGGCGAGGAATAGGAGGCGGGGAATAGGAGGCAGGGAATAGGAGGGGAGGAATTGGAGGAGAGGAATCGGAGGTGAGGAATAGGAGGTGAGGAATAGGAGGTGAAGAATAGGAGGCGAGGAATCTGAGGTAAGGAATCGGAGGCAAGGATTCGCAGGAGAGCCTATTCCACAGGATTTGCGAAATCAAAATGTACTAATTACATTCATCACGTTATCTTCTGAGAATCAGTCACTCACGCTTCACGGCATGACAGACTGGAATGTTGAGAAATGCTGAGGATTGCTCAACCCCGTTCTCTCATATAGAGAGATGTATTTATTAGACAGAAGTAGTACGCTAAATAATTATTTATTAGACCCTGTTTCCCAATCCTGGTCCTGGGGACCAAAAGGGGTGCACATTTTTGTATTTGCCCTAGCACTCATGCAGGTTGATTACGTCAATCAGGTGTGTGAGTGGTAGGGTAACATTTGAAACAGGTGCGTGAGTGCTAGGGCAAGAACAAAAACATGCACCCCTTTGGGTCCCCAGGACCAGGATTGGGAAACAGTGTATGAGACAGAAGTAGTACACACCAAGAGTGGAGCAGAGCAGTTATACATTAATGACTCGTTAGGACTCACACGCTACATTTGGTCTGGAGACACAAGGGAAGATGAGGGAAAGAGTGAGGGAGGGAGGAAGTGAGTAAAGGAGGGAGTCAGGGAGGGAGGGAATGAGGGAGGGAGTGCGTAAAGGAGGGAGTGAGGGAGGGAGTGTGTAATGGAGGGAGTGAGGGAGGGAGGGAATGAGGGAGAGAGTGCGTAAAAGAGGGAGTGAGGGAGGGAGTGAGTAATGGAGGGAGTGAGGGAGGGAGGGAATGAGGGAGAGAGTGCGTAAAGGAAGGAGGGAGTAAGGGAGGGAGTGAGGGAGGCAGTGAGTAAAGCAGGGAGTGAGGGAGGGAGGGAGTAAAGGAGGGAGTGAGGGAGGGAATGAGGGAAGGAGTGAGGGATTGTGGGATGGAAGGTTTGAGGGAGGAAGGGAGAGAATGAGGGGAGGATATAGACTTGAACCAAGCGTTAGTGTCTGAGGAACTGAAAGGAGACCAGCTCCATTCCAGTGTCAGTCGTCTGGATACTGTCTGTGTTGACACTAACAGTTACCAAACAACAGTCCAGTGTCAGTCGTCTGGAAACTGTCTGTGTTGGCACTAACAGTTACCAAACAACAGTCCAGTGTCAGTCGTCTGGATACTGTCTGTGTTGACACTAACAGTTACCAAACAAAAGTCCATTGTCAGTCGTCTGGAAACTGTCTGTGTTGACACTAACAGTTACCAAACAACAGTCCAGTGTCAGTCGTCTGGATACTGTCTTTGTTGACACTAACAGTTACCAAACCACAGTCCAGTGTCAGTAGTCTGGATACTGTCTGTGTTGGGACTAACAGTTACCAAACCACAGTCCAGTGTCAGTCGTCTGGATACTGTCTGTATTGGCACTAACAGTTACCAAACCACAGTTCAGTGTCAGTCGTCTGGATACTGTCTGTGTTGGCACTAACAGTTACCCAACCACAGTGCAGTGTCAGTCATCTGGAAACTGTCCTTGTTAGCACTAACAGTTACCAAACAACAGTCCAGTGTCAGTCATCTGGAAACTGTCCTTGTTAGCACTAACAGTTACCAAACAACAGTCCAGTGTCAGTCGTCTGGATACTGTCTGTGTTGGTACTAACAGTTACCAAACAACAGTCCAGTGTCAGTCGTCTGGATACTGTCTGTGTTGGCACTAACAGTTACCAAACAACAGGCTGCAGTGTTTTTGTGATGTTCACCCCTCTGTGTAGTTTTACAGTATGTGAATGCAAGTGCCGGCGTTTGTGTGTGTGTGTGTGTATGTTTGTCTTTGTGTATGTGTGCTATAAACATATGCTAATGGTCGTGAACACCTGGAAAAAATTCACTATGGGGCCTCTTTCACTGACACACACACACACGCACACACACGCACACACACTCACACACACGCGCACACACGCGCACACACACACGCATCGGCTTTGAGCCCAGAACACATGGACCTGCTGGAGTAAAATAATGTGTGTCTGTGTGTGTCTGGACCACCTGGATGTCATCAGTCAGAGGTTGAGGGGTTAAAATCATTGTGTTTTCACAGTGGTGGAACGAACCAAGACACATACACACACACACATGCATGCCTGCATGCACAAACACACACTCACATAAAAAGAGGACAAAGGACAGGAAAGAATAGAGAAAAGTGAAAGAGGACACGCTCTGGTCTTGACTGAATTTACTGACTGGTTTCTATTCTGACTGAATTCTTGGACTGATTCTGGTGTTACACTCTGACAAAATAGCTGGTGAACTGCTGTGCTGGGGTGTATTTATTCAGCGAATTCAGTTGCAAAACGTTTTTTGTCTAGGTAATCATTTAAAAAGAATGTAAAACATTAACCAGTCAGAGCAAATCGAGAGGGAACCTGAGAATAGCCAATAGGAGCTCTTGTTTTGGAGAAGGATCAGTGGGTCTGAAATGCATCAAGGAACGGTCACAATCTTTGACCTCTAATCTCGCAGGAAGTAACGTAACGCTATTATAACAGACCCACACCTCCTGCTATGATCGTCTACAGAGATGCGGTAACTAGCCACAGATGGACACAAACACACTCACACACTCTCTCAAGCACACGGAGATACACATAGGCACACCACAGACACACACCAATGGTTCCCTACAGTTTGACAGTGATGTGAGCTGACAGTGAAACAAAACATGGAGACACGGGGTTGGAAACCAAACCAACCAACCCATCATTTAACCCTTTTCCCTCACACACACACACACACACACACACACACACTATTGCCTCCAACGCCTCCTTATGCCCACGTGTCAGTTGAAAAGATGGAACGGGAAACAGAAATAGAAGGACAACAGGAGGGAAGAGTGACAACATGGTTTATACTGGAGCACTAAACCAACCTGACCCCAGACAGCTTCATGGAGCACTAAACCAACCTGACCCCAGACAGCTTCATGGAGCATTAAACCAACCTGACCCCAGACAGCTTCATGGAGCACTAAACCAACCTGACCCCAGACAGCTTCATGGAGCACTAAACCAACCTGACCCCAGACAGCTTCATGGAGCACTTAACCAACTTGACCCCAGACAGCTTCATGGAGCACTAAACCAACCTGACTCCAGACAGCTTCATGGAGCACTAAACCAACCTGACCCCAGACAGCTTCATGGAGCACTAAACCAACCTGACCCCAGACAGCTTCATGGAGCACTAAACCAACCTGACCCCAGACAGCTTCATGGAGCACTAAACCAACCTGACCCCAGACAGCTTCATGGAGCACTAAACCAACCTGACTCCAGACAGCTTCATGGAGCACTAAACCAACCTGACCCCAGACAGCTTCATGGAGCACTAAACCAACCTGACCCCAGACAGCTTCATGGAGCACTAAACCAACCTGACCCCAGACAGCTTCATGGAGCACTTAACCAACCTGACCCCAGACAGCTTCATGGAGCACTAAACCAACCTGACCCCAGACAGCTTCATGGAGCACTAAACCAACCTGACCCC